>NW_007730005.1:51604-170332 GCF_000696425.1 Galeopterus variegatus
ATCATATCTTTACATTCCAGACCCTTTGCAGCATGCCTGCCTTCTCCTATATAAGATGTAATCTAAGAATCAATAAACGAGGCTTGATCAGAATACTGTCTTGTCTCCCATCTCTCTCGTCTCTTGTCCCATCCAATTCCCACTCCCCCCTCCAGGGTCTGCGTTGAATATCCCGCGGGTCGGGACAGAGCATTACACAATATATGCCTGTATTGAAACAACAAGCTGTACCCCATAAACATGTACAATGGAAAAAATAAACTAAAATTAAGAAAAACGTAATGGGCTGAATTTTGCCCACCCCTCCCAATTTGTATGTTGATGTCCTAACCCCTGATACCTCAGAATATGACTATATTTGGAAATAGGGTCTTCAAGGAGGTAATTAAGTTCAAATGAGTTCATTAGGGTAAGCCCTAATTCAATATGACAAATGGCAGAACTTCATTTTTTTTGTTTTTTATGGCTGAGTAGTATTCCATTGTATATACATACCATGTTTTCTTTATCCAGTTATCTGTTGAAGGACCTTTAGGTTGATTTCAACTCTTGGCTATTGTGAATAGAGCCACAATAAACAATGGAATACAGGTATCCCTTTGGCAAGATGATTTCAATTCCTCTAGGTATATTCCCAGCAGTGGAATAGCTGGACAAGGGAGTACAGTTATATCAAGGGAGTACAGTTATAAGAAGAGGAAAAGAGGAAATCTGGACACAGAGAGACACAGAGAAAAGAGCATGTGAAGGCCGAGGGAGGAGACAGCTATCTACAAGCCAAAGAGAGATGCCTTAGAAGAAACCAACCCTACCAACACCTCAGTCTGGGACATGTCGCCTCCAAGACTGTCAAAAAAGAGATTTCTGGGGCCAGCCCCATGGTGCACTAGGGAGAGTGCGGCGCTTGGGAGCGCAGCGGTGCTCCCGCCGCAGGTTCATATCCTATATGAGGATGGCCGGTGCGCTCACTGGCTGAGCGCAGTGCGGGCGACACCAAGCCAAGGGTTGATCCCCTTACTGGTCACAAAAAAGGACAAAAAATAAATAAATAAATAAATAAAGATTTCTGTTGGTTTAAGCCAACCAGTCTGTGGTATCTGTTATGGCATTCCCAGCAGACTAGTACAGAAGATTATACAGAATTCTGTAAAATTCTACATAAATTTCTGCTTAGACATCACATATTATTCAGTGATTTCATTTATATATATAAAACTATACTTAAGTTATAGATATTTAAAATCTGATATTTTAAAATTATTGTACCACAGTAACGATATATTTATTTAAATTATCTGTGTTAAAGTTCTTGTAACCTGGGCCGGCCCCGTGGCTCACTCGGGAGAGTGCAGCACTGGTAGTGCCGAGGCCGTGGGTTCGGATCCTATATGGGGATGGCCGGTGCACTCACTGGCTGAGTGTGGTGTGGACCACACTGTGCCGGGGGTTGTGATCCCCTTACCGGTCAAAAAAAAAAAAAAATTCTTGTAACCTATGTAATCATAAATGTGTCTACTCTTACTAATTACTGTAAATGGAAAAATTCAATGCTTAAATGGAACGATTTAGGAAGAAAAGTAAATATTTATCCCCAAATTGCAGAGATTGTTTTGTATATGCCATTGAAATTTATCTTTCTGTACTAAAATTAAAACCAAGTAGATTGCTAGGGACACTGCTCAGAATAAATAGCTAACCTTTTTCTGTCTGGTGATGCACCGGATTTAGGATTATGAATGTATGTTATCAAAAATGCTCAACAATAGCTTGGTCTCAGCCATGACCCAGCCTTAGACATCTTGTAGATGCTATTTAAATACTTCAGTTACCAAATGAAACTGATACCCAGAAAGGAAGAAAAAAAATGAATTTTGTTCTACTTTCTGTGACAAACCAGTCATGAAATCTGTAAAACAATACAGCTCCAGAGCTGATGGACTCTTGCCAGGATTTAATAAAATATATTTATGTGTGTGTGTGTATGGTTAGAATTTCTCCAACTAAATTATTTGCAAATTCCTGGGTGAAAAGCAATTTACTGCAGACATTGAGATGAGCCAAAGCTAGCACTAATACTAAAGAAAAATAAACCAGCTAAGGAATATTCTTTCTTACCTACCAGTATCCTTAAGACGGGCTCCAAGGCATTGGTTGACATTTTGGCTCACAGATTAGAAACATATTTAATGGTGTGAATCAAAGAGTAGATTCTCATTCAAAAGGATAACATTATTAATAATTTTATTGCATGCCATACATCTCAATCATCACAGTGGACAAAAGGCACAGATATTTCATTAGATGTTAAGAAGAAATTTATTAAATTAATTGCCATATAAGTTTTACATTTATTAAAATGTCTAATAGCAAGTAAATCTTTCTAAATTATTAAGATATAAATTCCAAGGGGAAGTCCAATATCAATACTCACTATCTCCAATTTCTTTCCCCTCACTCTTCCTTGAACTTATTTCAATAAATATTTTGCCTCACCACTCTGCAAAAACTGCTGCTGTAAAAGGCCCATTGGTTGATTCCATGTTATTTGCCTCATCAGTGACATTGGACAGACTTGATCACTCCTTCCTATGTGAAGCTCCTTTTCCCCTGTCTTCTAGTTCAACATTCTCTTTTGGTTTTCTTCCCACCTTGGTAGCAGCTCCTCCTTGTCCTCCTTTGGTGGCTCCTCTTCCTCTCTGTGGACTCTCAGGTTTGTCCCTGGCCACTCTGTATCTACACTCGTTCCTGATTATTGCCTCCAGTTTCATGGGTTTACTTGCCATCTACATGCCGATGCATGCTCTGAATTTACACTCCAGCCTCAGTAAATCCCAGGCCATTTAAAGTATTCCTTGCCCCCTCTGCTTGGCTATCTAACAGCTTTGCACGGTTAACATCTCCAAATAAAAACCCATTTCTACCTAGTACCAAGTCAAATTAGTTTACAAACCAAAAGAAATTTATTGTCACATTTAGCAGGGATAGAACTGGCCTCAGTGACTCAATGGAATCAAATTTTATATTTAGAACATTACATCTGCTTTTCTGAGCATGTGTGCCTATTTCTTCTGAAGATAGATTTATTTCAAAAGGCAGCAGCAGGTGAGGAAAAGTTGGCAACAGCTTAAGGGTTATAAAATTTCAGTTTAGCAACCTTTAGTAAAACCAGTGTAACCAACCCAGTAATAACCAACATAATAACAGATGCATAGTTAGGACTTTGAGATTTGGGGGCTCATGAGTTCTTATTACAGTACTAAACTAACTAACTAAATTCATAAAAGTGGGCCATCCTTGGGCTAATGAAACAAGTGTATTAAAAACCAAGGATCATGAGTAATTCAAACCTGTGTACTTAAGTTTCAAATAATAAAATAAAATTTAAAAGTTTAAGTAAATAGGGCCTTACGCTTGGATATAGAGTTGAAACATGCGTGCTACAGGGGTGGGTACTTGTCTGAAAATGAAAGTATTCTGGCCACAAGGATGAGGGAATGAATGTGGGTGGGCAATTCACAAATACCATGGCAGGATATTGCCAAGGGCTCTTCACTAGGGAATTTGGAACATTTATGGTCAAAACTTGAGGTCTGATAAAATCGGGCTTTCCTCTCGATGTCCTTGCCTCCCCCGTCCCAAGCCTAGCTGTACTCTGTGCCACTAAGCTTTCACTCTCTGCATCTCTCCGTGAAAAGCTGCTGAGGAAAGGCTCTACGTAATGAGCCACATATACATTTGTGCCTGTTAACTCAATGTTTCACCATCCCCAAAGGGATTTAAATCATACACCTTATTTGAGGTTGTAGGCTGAATGTCTACACCCTCTTAAATATATTGTAAAAATAATCACAAAAATATAAGAAATGGAATTTTTCATATATGGAGTTTTTTTCCTGGCACAGTAAAAATCATAGAAGTATGTTCACATGCTCACACAACTAGATTTACCTTTGATATGTATGACTGACTAAGTATATGGTAATATCCTAACTAGTGTAGTCCAGACATTAAGGGAAAATTGCGAAAGGTTTTAAATTAGATGATTTACTCTCCCAATTCTCTATTCTATTATAAACGTGCTCTTTATAATCCAGCCACGCTGTGTTTTCACTCGTGTGATGGTAATCTAATGGGAGTATATTCTGAACAAGAGTAGAACCATCATCACTCTTGGCTCTTTGCTCTCTGTGCTACCACACGAAGGTCAGAGCCTATTGTTAACTGAGGGACATTTAAAGACCTATGTGTCCCCCTGCCCACAAACTCTATCCTAGCGTCTGAAATCACCAGCAATCCAACTATTCTTATTTTTATGTTTTCATTATTTACTCTACCATTTTTTATAATAAGGAATTCCACTAATTGTCTAGCATTAGACCACGTTATGTCAAAGGCCAGATGGAAAACCATCATACCAAACTGTAAGAACAAAAGTCCAAGCCACTACCCAGGAGCAAGTGCAGAGTACTGAAATGTCAAACCAAGTTCAAGGACAATATAAAGACTGTGGTTGAGTAAACAAGGCTTTCTTCCTCTCTGACTTCTCTGGAAGACAGCACAGCTCACTGACCACCCTGTGCTACTCTGGGTCAGCCCAGGATGTAAGACCAGACCAGCAAAAAGTCTCATACCTGCCTCAGGAAATAAAAAAGACTCTTGCCTTGATGAAAAGGTATTTAAAATGATGCCTGTGTTCTCCATGTAGGAAAACATGGTCTAACTTCAAACACCAAGAATTTGTGTGGATTAATTACAAAAGTGGGGGGAGATAAAATATGTTCATTTCAACCTATATTTGCAGAAAGACTAATTTGGATGTGCAGTGAGAAAACTGACCATAGCATCCTGAGCCCCATTGCTGTTGTGAGAGAATAACCCTCTCATATACATCTGCCCTTGGATTCCTCCTCTGGCTCTTTGCTGACAATTATTTGCTAAGTATTGCAGTAAGATCTGGGTGACAGGAGTGTGCCTGAGATATGAGGCAACTGTATAACCTTGCCCCAGCCTCATGACTGCTAAAGAGCTCTTGTTGAACTTGTCTCTTTGAAAGGAGAAAAAAAGCATTATGGAACTGATATGTATACCCAGAACTCATATCAAAGCTGACACATCAGATACACATTCAAACTACTCTGCTGGGCTGTGATAATAATTATTCTGACTGTTGGTATCATTGTGTTCACACTATTACCCAGAAAAATTGCACCTTGAGATTGTTGTGTTGATTCAGATTTGAATCTATTCATGTCTAGGGTATCGAGAGATACCAAAATAGTTTTGAAACACTTCCTCGATAGAAAATATAATATTAGACACATCTCTAAAGTGAGATTGAACTAAAGCATAATTTAGTGACCCAGGAGAAAAGAACTTGCATTAAACTTGCAGTTTTTCTCACTAGTAAGCTTTTGAGGAAGTTATTTAATTTTTCTGTCTGTATTTCCATTAATGTTAATAGCAAGAACATTAGACAAAAACAATAGGTTAGGTATTGGTTTCATGCTCCTAAAAAGATGTTAGAAAAGACCGAAACCTCTCTATGAGTCTCCTTATACTTTATGAATCTAAGGATATGTTTATTCTATTGTTTATATAATAAAAAAAGGGAAAATATCAGTTTAGATATATTATTGGAGGAAAACTTGAGGAAACATTTTGAAAACTTCAGATCAGAATGTTAGACATGATAGGTAACTTAGAACCATCTAATTCACTGGTTCTCAAAGTGAATCAGCAACACAGCATAACTTGGAACTTGTCAGATATATAAATAGCCCCACATGGTCTCAAACCTAGTGAAGCAGGAATTCTGGGGTAGAGTGTAGTAGTCTGTGCTTGACAAACCCTCCTGATGACTGCGATGCCTTCTAGAGTTTGAAAGCCACGGACAGTTAAGCAGGAATTCTGGGGTAGAGTTTAGCAGTCTGTGCTTGACAAACCCTCCTGATGACTGCGATGCCTTCTAGAGTTTGAAAGCCACGGACGTAATTCAAGGCCTTCACTTGACAGATGTGAAGACTAACCTCAGAGAAGTCATCACATTCACTATTTGGAGCCTGAGCTAAGATTAGAAAATAAGTCTCATTTGCTAGTGCTATTTAGTCCTTTAGCCCCTTGAGCATTTACTTAAATTCTTGACTTAAGTCATTAATTAAAGAATCATTTTCTTAAAAGACCAGCAGTGAGAACTTAGAGGTGTGTCAAGTCTGCAAGTGGAAGTGAAGAGGTGCAACCTCAGCCTCAGCATCATGCGTTGTGGATTTCAGTCTTGGATCATTACCAGACAGTGTTACAGACCCAGGCATTATGTTACAATTTTAGAGCAGTAATAAAATAAATGTTAATTATTTGTAATTCAGGGCTGTAAATTTACTATAGTCTTTTCTACTCTCCGATAGTTAAGTTGCTTGCATTTATTTTCATATTTCATGCCATTTGTGCTCTTTTTTCAAAACAATATAAAGTATCATGCCTCCCAGCACCTGAAAACTAGATTTAGGTGATTTTTATAACATATACTGAGAAGATATTTATTTTTATCTATTATTCACATTTCAAAATGTTTTTATATTGCTTATTGAATTTTACTGAAGTATTGCTTTTAATATTTTAAAACTATACTTCTAATTTGGAAACTGCAGGATACTAATAATGTTCCTTTATTTATCTAATTGAAAGTATATGTTAAAAGATCAACCTGTCACTAGACAAGCCTGAAATAAAGAAAATTTTAAATAAAAGTATTTCTTAGGTTACCATTTTTTTAATTTTTATTTTTGACTATTTAATGGAGAATGTAAGACATAGTATTGCTTTTAATATTTTAAAACTATGCTTCTAATTTGGAAACTGCAGGATACTAATAATGTTCCTTTATTTATCTAATTGAAAGTATATGTTAAAAGATCAACCTGTCACTAGACAAGCCTGAAATAAAGAAAATTTTAAATAAAAGTATTTCTTAGGTTACCATTTTTTTAATTTTTATTTTTGACTATTTAATGGAGAATGTAAGACATTCACATTCTATGGTTCTGAAAAGCTTTTGTGACAATATTTTAAGAATACCTACTTGTATTGCTGTCCTGCTCAGCTGGGAGACCATGTAGAACCAGGAAGTCAGAAATAAGCAAATAATTTTATTAATGTGCTATGCAGGGAAGAGTGTGATATTTCAGAATCAAATATAGCCACCAAGGCTGTATGACCTTGGACATGTTTCTTAACTGCTCCAGAACTTGGCTTTCTCATCAGTGGACTGTGAATAGTAATATCTGCCTCATAGAATTATCATGATAAATAAAAAGAAGCCACAGATTGAGCATAGCATTTAAACTCCTCTATGGATGGCTGTAAGGTAATGGAGTCAGCAGTG
The DNA here is from genome assembly GCF_000696425.1 of Galeopterus variegatus. Taxonomy (NCBI): domain Eukaryota; kingdom Metazoa; phylum Chordata; class Mammalia; order Dermoptera; family Cynocephalidae; genus Galeopterus; species Galeopterus variegatus. The sequence goes on from NW_007730005.1 coordinate 58,983, forward strand.
AATATCCATCTCAGTTTAGCTGTTAGGTTTATATGGTTCCTTATTCTATCATCAAAAGACTGCTTAACTCTGTGTTGTATGTTCCTAATATTTGTGAATTTGTGTGTGTGTGTGTTTGTATTTACTGCACCCTCAACTATGCCAGCATCCTAAATTGGGGTCAGTTCTTATCCCTTTAATTCTGTTTATGTTTATTAATATGTCTGATATCGTTTTTCAATCTGTATCAAAAATGTAGTGTATTCCTTTTTAAAAGGTAACTCTTCTTAGAATTTATAGATAATTAGCTTATTAGACATTCCATCTAAAAAGTATGCCAATTTCTGTCTGCAATTATGGAATGACAATAACTTACAAGAGGAACTGTTGAATTTCAGGCATTGTACATCAGAACACAAATCACCTTGTGGTTGTAGCTACTAGAAAACCCTTAAGGTTGTTTGGCGTATTTATCGGCTGTCCTTGGAATGAAGCACTTATGGGTTAAATCATTTGAGTTTGATGTGCTAAAGAGCCTGGCCCTGATATTAGTGTGATTGTGAGATAGTAGGTGAGTAAGGAAGAAATATGAGATTTATACTCCAAATGGGCAATAAATATTCCCCTTTTATTAATGTATAAGTTCATATTTTTTTAAGATAAAAAAGACTAATTTATATACAGATGGTTAATTCAAATATACTCTTTAGTCTTTAAAATGTTTATGGATTTATTCAGAAAAAATATTTTGGATTTTGTTAGTCGTCAATCCAAATTATGTAAAAACAAAGACAGCATGTTACCAGGTATTTGGTAAACAATAAATTAAAATCATCAGTATGCATTCATATTCCTAAATATCTGAATAACATACTATCGTCCAGTAACTGGATTTTATACTTTTCTTTAGGATGTTTAGATGTTACACATCTGGCCAGAATCTAATGCTAATTTTATTACATTATATTGAACATGGATTCTGGAAATAATCTACCTTGTTTTGAATTCTGGATCCCCCAGTTTATTCTCTGTGTAATCTGGGAAAGTTATTAACCTTGCTAATAATTTTCACATCTAGAAATGGGGAAAACAAAATCATCACTTTATTGAGTTTTAGAAGGCATAGTTGAAATAATTCATATTACTGTGTAGTATTCCTGGCAAAATATTGTAATTTTGTTTATCAATAATATTATTATTAACAGAATATTATTATTCTTTTTATTAAAGCATATTTAAACATATTTGAAAACAATCTTTAGTTAATACTAGTTAAGAAAAAATGAAAAACTGATAAGACCTAGAACTCTTGATATAGTCAATAAATTAAATTTAAACCATCAATTGTATGTATCTAAGAAAGATCTCTAATAATTAAAATGTTAGGTATCAAGACTTAATTTTAGGATGGGTCTGAGTGTAGTGGTGTTTATAACTAACTGATTACAGCCAGTTACAGATTTCTTTATTCTTTCTCTTCTTCCACTGCTTCACTTGACTGGAAAAAAATAAATATATAAAAGTAAAAAACAAAACAAAAAAATTTCAGTACTATGAAATCTCTGGAAATAAAAGCTTTTGTTTCATTTTTAGCCCATGTAAAGTGGACCTAAACATATTTATTTACCTCCCAAGAATTCAATAAAAATCAGTCCAACTTTATAAGCAATGTCTGTATTTTGTCTTGTAAAGATGTTACAGAGTGCTATTATTTTATGTCTGAAAATTACTGTTGAGTTGAAAGCCTCGCTGAAGAGATACAGCCAATATTGTCCATGAAGAAGCAAAATCATAATGACTATTATAGAGTTAAATTGGTGCACTCATACAGAATCACTTAGAATTCTGAAATAATATTTGGAAAAATAAAAATGTCTTAGTCTTTAGTATTCTACATAATATAGAGTGACCCACAGGGAAATAAACTGTTATTTCATGAATCTTTTACAAACCCAAAGGATGTATTCAGATTACCCAAAACAATTTTATGACAATGATAAACATATCTTTGTTGATCCAGAGGGACAATCTCAACTTCCCATTTCTTGGCTAAGGAGGATTAACGTAATTAAGATATATATCCTTCCCTGAATATTCTCCCATTACAGACATGTCTAAAGTTTAACAAAAAATCATGAGACAGAGGCAACTGTTTCATTCTTCCTGAGATTATGAGGGGTTTGGATAGAAATGAGATTTGTAAGCAATTTCATTTATAAAATTTCCTTTAAGTGAGGAAAAAGTGGGAAGAGTGTTATTCAGGCCTGTTCTAAAAGTGTGTAAACCATAGTCCAGGTTAGTGGTTCCCAAACCTTCCTGCACAATAAAATCACCTTTATCAGAAAAAATCCCGACTTGAAGGTTGTACTCCAGACCAATCCTATCTAAATGTGTGAGGTGGGAGCAAGTTTTTTTAAAGACCCACAGTTGATTCTAATGTGCATCAAATTTGGGAATCACTGGGTTATAAGCTTGGAGACCTCAGCCAGAGACTCAGCTCTCTTTCCTATGTAATGTCAATTTACAAACTAAAGATTTTTACACTAAAACAAACGTGTAGGTGAAATCATTTAGGGCTGGCTACTCTAGTTTCCTACTTTCTTCACTGACCAACGTTACTAAACTTTTCATTCAGCCAAGCTCGTGTATTCGTGGATGCCTCGCTTGCTCGAACTTATCATCTGAGAACAGAAGAGACTTAATTGTCACATCTTGGAATCCCGTGAAGGTAACAATTTCACACATCTACTTTTGAAATGAAAACAGGGACTACCCTCACCTTTTGCCACCAGACTTTATGAAGTTAAACTGAGAAAAGATGCTGCTAACTTGATAACCAAAGGTGAGAGATTTGGGAACCAGAATGGAGGTATTTTAGGAAACAGCACAATGCAAATCAAGACACAGTAGGCCATATATCATCAGAAATTATATGAATGTACACATGTAGTAGTTATCCTTTTATAGTCCAATATGGAAAAACTACCAAGTAAGTCAGAGTCATTTCAATAACTTTGAAATGTATTTCTTTAATCTCAATACCATTTATGTATTTATTCATTCAGTCACAATAGTTTTGAAGTTTAGTTTTAAATCATTGCTATTTATACATATGCATACACATTTCTACCTGTCTGAAATATATTAAAATCAAAAAGTAGTATGTTTTATTTTAAGTAGAGTGAGCCATTTTAAAATCCAAAGAGTAACCAAAAAAAAAAAAAAAAAAAAGTCTCAAAAATGCCAGTTACCATACATGATTTGCAAATAATCTAAGACCTATTTAGAGGGGCTAGTAAAGGCCTGCCACGGTGGAATCTGATGTGAATATTTACATCCAAGTTACAAATCTCTAAAATTATACATAGCCTAAAACTGATATTGACCCAACCTCAGTCATGTTGTTTCAACTCTAGATATTCTGCTCTAGTCCTATGGCTGACATTTCGAGACGAGCAAATCATCGATAATAACATTACCTAACACTCTTTGCATGGTGGTAAACCAAACAAGAATAATTAGATTTGTGTATAAACAAGATTAAAATAGAGAAATCAAAATTTACCATACCCTGGGGCCACACTGAACAAGCAAACATCATTTATTCATGCAGAAGTTACAGTTGTTAAATTGGGCAGCTTATGGAAGTCCTGAGAAGCACCCACCAGTTGTAACCTAGGGGCCGACACGCAGCACTCATGACGGTGAAGAAACTCCAGGTGGGCAGTAAGAGCAGATAAATAGTATGTAGTTTGGAGAGTAGAGGACGTGATTTAGAGTTTATGGGATTAAACGACTTTGTAGGTCACATACTGAAAAATCCCTGGAAGCTTTAAGAAGCTAAAAAGAAAGACCTTGAACTTGAGTCTGTGCTTGACTGGAAGCCACTGAAGAGAAAGCAAAGCAGAGGGAACAGGAGAATTCTTGGACTACATAACATAGAAGTCATGAAGCTTGAAAAGCTACCACAAAGTTGGATAATCTCAACCTAGATACCAAGAAAATACATCAAAATCATTAATAAATAAGAAAGTACCAATATCTTTTCCTACATACATATATTGGAATTTAGCAGGCAAACCAAACATGAGAGAGCAATTGACAAAAAGATATCACCTTTTCAAAGAGTAAAAATCATCATAATGCTATTTTAAATTTGTCTTACATTACTTAAAGCTCATTTTCTGTTTAATTTCATGTATGTTTTGTAAAGTCAATGGAGAAAATAAAAAGTAAGACAGATATCACCAATATGATTTATGAAGAAACTGAGTGTCATACATAGAGTTAAATCACTTTGCCCAGTATCAAGTAATCAGTGAATAGTGAAACCAGGCCTAATACTTCTACTACTGAGAGCTTCTAAAATTGAAAGCCTCTAACTTTTTCCTCTACCTTAATTCTTCTTGTCCTAAGTATGAAGATTCTTTTTTTAAAAAAATCAAATTTATATGGACTGCACGTGATGGTAGTTATAACTTAATTGTCAAAATTGAAATACCACCCAATAATTGAAAGATAGAATTTCAGTTACACTTGAAATGCATAAGGGGACTTTAAAAAGGTCATGGAAGGGCCGAGCCTGTGGCGCACTCAGGATAGTGCGGCGTTGGGAGCGCAGCGGCGCTCCCGCTGCGGGTTCGGATCCTATATGGGGATGGCCAGTGCGCTCACTGGCTGAGCGCGGTGCGGCCGGTCTCAAAAAAGGACAAAAAAAAAAAAAAAAGTTCATGGAAGAATAGAATTAAAAGAAAGAATTAAAAACAAATCTCTCCATGAACTTTTTGAAGTGCCCTTATTTATTTAGCTTCAAAGGTAATTATATAATTGTTCATTCAGACAAAATTATTGATTATGTACCTACCATGTGCAAGACACTATTTATTCAGCTTACTGGCAGTGCTGGGTGAGTAGCTGCAACTAAAGATCCCTTGCAATAACTCCATGGCCATAGCTCATACAGAGATAATCTTTGCACTGCTATAATACAAAGTTAAATATTTACATCAAATAAGAAAGTAAGAGACATGGTGATTTATTTACTCCTGAATGATGGCAAAAGCATGTCATTAAATGCATGTCCCTAGAAGAAGATTTTAGTTCTTATCATTAACACATGTAGTGTATGAAGGCAATAGATGCAAACCTCTTTGGCCCTCTTCCCAAGCACATTGCTGAGGGATAGCAGGTGTCTGCTGCTGCTTTGGGAGCAGAGAATAGAGGCAGACTGAGAATTATAGCAGTACATGTTTAGCCTATTTAATTAAACATATGTAAACAAATGATAAAGCATTTATATGTGCATTTTAAGAATATTAAGCTCAAGAAAACAGGCTAAATACTGAGTGTGATATAACCTTGTGTTAAGGCCATATAGATTTTTTGCTAGAGGAGAGAAGTAGCTACAAGGCTAGGAAAATATGTACAGTGTTTAGCTAATTTGGAAAAAGATGGGGAGAAGAAACTTATCGATGTTATGGCGATGGTCATATTTTAACTAATCAGAATGGTATTTTGGATGATGAGGTCATAATTGCATATCTGTTTCCCAATCAAAAAGTTTGTAGGCAGTTAATTTAATATGATTATAATGTTTTTATCCAATCAGAAGTTCGTAAGTGATCTTCTATTGCTGGAATCTTTCGGATTACATATTCCTACAAGGTGTGTTGCTCATTGTGAGGCTGTGGTCTTGAGGCTTCAGGAGGGCTTATGCATATCTCTCAGGTCAACGAAGAAGATGAGGGGTAAGTGAGAAATGGCACAGTGCAACGTCTGGGAATCTTCTGCAACACTGAAAAGAGACACACTTCAGGTGGACGAGAATGAGTAAAGGGCTCACTTCGGAAGAATAGTCTTCGTGTATTAGATTAGGATCTACCGCTCGAGTGTCAATGAGCCCTGGTTCGGAGAACCATGTGACTCTCAGTCACTCAATGTGCACCTATTAGGAAACTAGAAGACACCAGTCACTGTGCCAGACTTTGGAACATAAATGTGAGTTGGACAAAAATTCTACTCCTAATCTGTGTGGCAACATAATTGACAGATACAAAAAACAATGTAAATATTATATAACATAATTGGGTAATGTGAAGTTAGAGAAGGTTTTCTAACTTCTTGACAAGAAATCTCTCCACCACTTCTCCAACAAACAGCAATGAAAGATAAAATTTAAAACACATTTAGATAAAAGAAGATATAAATTAGCATATTAACTGATAGATGCAAGTTTCTATTTTAACTTAAAATGTGACGTTTATTAATAAAACAATCTGTTTTGTCTTATAGTTTCCAGAGATATATTCAAGTCATTGAAGGAGAAACATAGAAAGTAAAACAAAACAACATTGTAGAATCAATTATAAATGCAGGAGGAATTGTGTGCTTTTCCTCAAATTGGACTATTTTTTTGTTCAGTAGGATATTCCTAATGTAAGAATTGTTTTAAAGATAATTATGTATTCTTGCTTTGAGGTATAAGAATAGAATCCATCCTTAGCTTTTAATATCTGTTGGGCATTAGGTTGGGCTCAGTAGATACCGGGAAGAATAAGATCCATTTGCTTACTTCCCTCACAGAACTCATGATGACAAACAGGTATTAATGAACTTTGTGTGCCAGAGGAGATGCGAGTAGTTCAGTCCATCAGGAGCATGGGTGAGAGGGGAGAATTGTTGACAATCACGCATTGGTAGCTTCCCAACTGTTGATGCTGTGTTACATAATTGAGTGCAATTCTCTAATCATTGAGGGGCCATGAAATCTCTTAAACTGGGGAACAGCATCGTCAGATATATGCTGGAGAAATTCCTCAGGAAGTCATACATAAGAAGGATCACCGTCAGAGAAAGGATAGGAGGATGTGACATTAATCTGGGAGATGGAAAAAACCTGATTTAGGGCGTGGCTGTGGACATGGTGATAGATTCGCGAGTTACCGAAGAGCTAAAATCAGGCGGATATAGTGAATCATTTTTTATGGACAAATGAGTCAAGTTTGACTCTTTAGGTGCTGATCTGACAGATATGATTCATGCTAACTAAAAAACAAAACAAAACAAAGTGAGTAAAAGATGAGGTTTGGGACAAAAACATATAATTTATATTTTAAAATTCATCTGTAAGTGAGTGAGTTGTTCAGAATTCACGTGTGTTTATGAGTATTTGTTGAATATATAGAAAGAAACACAGATAAAACTATTTCCCAAATAAATAATAACCAATAAGTATTTGGGCACTCAATATTATTATAAATACTTTCTAAGTATCAGTTAACAAATTTAACAACTCTTGAAGTAGGTACTGTTTCACCCATTTTACAGAAAAGAGGAAGGGTACAGAGAAATTAAATCATTTTCCCTGTGTCACACATGTCATAGGAATGAATCCCACATGGTCTGGCTTGTGATGATCTGCAATCACTCAGCACTTGATGCTGCCTTTTCATGATATAAATGGTAAGTAAACTTACAACCTGGCCCACAAAATTCTACTTCATTATATTTTTACTTAACAATAGAATTACTGATATTATCTTGACTTTGAGGGCTGGAATGAGGGCATTTTCCACTACAGAAAAATAAAAATTACTTTTTCTTGCCTAGGCTTACTTTTAAAATAGTCAAATCACATTTCACATACTTCTGCATATTACAGTTCCTTAAAAAAAAAACTTACTCACCACATGTCTTTGCCTAATCATTGAGATATTGGTAAATAACCTTCTATTGTTTCTCTCATGAAGTCCAATTTCCTTCATTCGATTTCAAGTTCTTTAATCTTACCCTGCTATTTACAACCAATGATACCTCTTATTCCTTCTCAGCATCTGGATGATACTGCTATTTGGTACAACCTAGTCTTGTTTACTGATCAGCTTCTTCCACCTTCCTTGCTCGGGCAGGTCCACATCTAAGGGTTCTTAGTCCCTCGGGGCATTCTGCCACCTCCACCTATCACAGAAGCATCCACCCATGCTCACAAATTAGTTTTCTCCCTCAACACCCATTTTATTACCACCTTCACTGTACCCCATTCATCCTTCTGAGCACCTGATCCTTGCTACCTTTCAAGAAAAAAAAAATTTGAATTAATTTACACTTCAAGGATTCTAAAATATTTATAGAGTGTCTACTGAGTGCCAGGAACTGCGAAATCCCAAAGGACATAAGACAAAGATTTCCATTTGGCTTCAGCCCTCCAAGAGCATTTGATCTATTGGGAGAGAGAGAGACACAAATAATCTGACAGAACACGGTAGGATAATCATAGCACCAGCAGTGTAAGCAAAGCACAAAGGAGAGAATTGATTCCAGCTCCTGGGTGTGTCGACTTGGAGGAAACAACTTTTGAGTTGTGTCTTGAAAAGGGGCATTTCCCCATGTAGAAACGTGAGAAGAAATGTGTGGAAAGCAACAGTATGAAAGCATAGACATGTATTCTATTGCTCTGATCTAGAAATAAACAGTAATTTGTATTTCAGACACCATTGCCAGACTTGGGCTTCTTAAACTTCAGTTTCCACCACTTCCCTCTTCTCGTCAAGATTGCTAATAGCTTTTCTGTGCCTCTCTTATTAACTTCAGTTTCTCCCATCTGGCTTTCAAGATTTCCTGTAATTCATCTCTGCCTTTTATAGACGATGTTATATACAATGTTATATGCTCCTCTTTAAAATGTAAATGATAGCATTATTTGGTGTTTACTGGTTTTGTTTTGTATATCAGAAGGATCTAACTGCCCCTAGTTCTGCTGGCTTCACACTGAACCTAACCAAACAGGTACTCTTTGATTTTGAGGAAGCCACTGAAATAGCAGCAGTAATGCATGCAGTCACCCTGGTTCATTTCGTCTAACTGCCCCTAGTTCTGCTGGCTTCACACTGAACCTAACCAAACAGGTACTCCTTGATTTTGAGGAAGCCACTGAAATAGCAGCAGTAATGCATGCAGTCACCCTGGTTCATTTCTCAGGTAAAGCTAAGCATGTCTGTGGGTAGCATCACATTTCTGTTTCTGTTAAGTCGTGTTCCAGTGAATACAAGTAGAGTTCAGTATGTAACCAGTAAGAATCAAAATGAAAACACGGAATTGCAATAAGGCATAGCCAGCAGATCTCCAACCTGCAGATCCCTGAAAACATGCCTGCAAATGCCAGAACTGAAGAAAAGTGTGGGTTTCTTTCATCTGGAGAAAGTACATTTTAGTCTCATATTCTGTCTGCTTTTAATGTAAACAGTATATATCTCTAGCAAATTGACAGAGGAATATCAGGTTAAACTTAGAATTTTCCGTTGCAATTTGCTCGGGAGTCTGTGCTATCAGTGTAGTGTCTGCAAATTCATGTCACATTTTAAAGTGTTCTTGAGTTGTTTGCCTCATTTCTATGAATTGTGAAATATTTAAAAGCATAGGATTTATATGAACACTAGTTCTGCATATGTCTTTTAATTTTATGCGTTTTTCTAGAGTTAGTTGTTGAATCATTCCCTTTATTTGGTTTTGGTTATATAGTGAAACGGTGAGACTTGAACAGTGTGCTTGTCCTTAGCTAACAAGAACCAACGTTACTTAAAACAAATGTGCCTGTTTCTTCCTCTGAGCATCTTCAAGTAAGATCTATAATCACACATTGAAAAACATGTTGTGCATTCTTTAGGTACATACAAAATCTACAAATATTCCTAACTATAGGCCATGAATTTCAAAAGGGAAATAAAAATAATCTTCAGCAGTAGAAACCTGGGACATTTGAAATAATGAAATACAAGGTGCAGGTTATATCTGATGGAGCTTTATTTTGCTGTTCATGGAGGTTTAGAATAGACAACACCTTACTTGTTACTGTTGCCAAATTATCAAATTTAGGAATCCCTATTACTGTTAGGTATCTACAAAACACTAGACTAGCACTACTTATCACTACTTATTAAACTTCGTGCAATAGGTCCAATTCAATTGGGTCAATTAATTATATTTATTTTAACCTCAATGTCCATCAGAAGAGATCTTTCATTATTTAATTACAGATTTAATTACATTCAATCACTGAAAAAAAAATCCTCTTACAGTACTTAACTCTAATGAGGCTCACAGAAGCATTCCTACTGAAATATTTTATTCTCCTGCCCATATTCTTCAAGCTATGCTGAGATGCATTAGACAGCAGAGTAAGAGCAGCCAGGTGGGGACTACTGTGAGATACCAAGACAAGACGAAGAGGATCGTGTTCCCTTCAGAGCAGCTTGAAAATTTTCCAGTCCCCATGCACTGTCTTTCATCATTTCTTAACACATCTGTAGAAATGATTTTTGCATATAGAAATTTGATACTCTTTGTGTCTTCTTTTCAGGAGCTTTTCAAAATTGATATTGTTTTCATTGTAGCTAATGATATAAAACAAAGGGTAAAAGTAAGAGATAAGTGCTTCAACAAAAATTGTTAGTGATGATTACCATAAATATTAAAATATAATTTTTAGTGATGAAACTTGGATATCTTTAATAATGGCTTTATAATTTTGGAGGAAAAAGAGTTCTGACAAAATAGTGTATTTTTGTACCACTTACAAATCTTATACTTCTATGGGATAATTTGAAAATTTCAGGGTTCTCCCTCAGTGTTCCAGACTATATAGTTATCACTGTGTGAACTTAACAATAGTGTTTCTTGTTGCTTCTTTTTGCCTTGCATCTTTGACCATCATGTTCTCCATTAGCATGTATCAGGGATGGGTGGGGGACAGGACACAATTTCAAGAGTACCTTTGAAGTTCAGTTCAGCCTAGCATGAGTGTGATAGCACCTCATCTATCACTTGCCTATTATTCTCATTTTCTTGAAACATGTTTAGATGTTAAGAGTTTGTAGAGCTTAAAATGGTGATGTAGAATAAAGAATGCTTAGTTTTCTTCATTTCAGGTTGAAGTTGGAATGATCACTGAGTCAGTGTCAATATTAAACAAGTCAATCAGACAACCAGCTTTATCGCTTTTTCCATTTGCATTGGATTCTGTGTTTGCATAGTCCAGTAGCCTAAAATGCAAAAATTGTCCATGTTGATCTACTCCATCCAATGTTTAAAATATTTGTCAGGGTCCAATGCCAAAATATTTCCTTTCTCATGCAAATATTCTTGGTAGTACCATGTAGTAGTATTTTCAGGAGGAAACTAAAAAATGTTTCTAACTAAGATGTTGACAATATAGCTCTTTGAAGACACAGTCTTCTTATTTTGTAATAATTACAGTGGGATTATGTCAGTGTGCAAGAGGATGAGGGGAAGCAAAAGATTATTTTTTCTCCATACTCTAATTGGCCCACTGAAATATTTCAATAAAACTTTCTCTCTTCTCATGATATTGTGTAAGAAAATAAAGAATGCATAAGGGATGTAAAGGAATCCGCCAATGATTGGAGACAGAATTTTCTTTACATTGTCTAATAGACTCATTTATTTTTTTAAGCTGGTAGAAAGAGACTTAAGATTCGTGTTGAAGAAAGAGTTATTTGTGCTTGATACATTGAAGACACTGTTTCAAAAGCAGTTTGTCCTTATAAAATGATGACCCCTGTAGTAATTCTTAGGCAAGGAGGGACAAATTCAACCAACAAAAAGCACATCTCGCCCCAAGTTCCCCATGATTTCTCCACATATAGCAAAAAAATACACATCAGTAATTTATTTGTACATGCACATCAGCGAGTAGCACAGTTCTAGGCTACTCAGGAAACAAAAAGGAGAATATCAGCATTACCTAAATAAAAGAGAGAGGTGTATTACACCATTTTAATTGTCTTAGAAACACGGATAAGAAGAGCAATTAAAATATATTCCTAAACAGTACTAGCTAATGTAGATTACATAAGTATACAATATGATTCAACTAATAGTGCTCTGACAAGCATAAACCACCAGTTCTAGTAAACAAGGCCCAGATCAATTGCTGAGAAAATGTTAGATTCAGATGTAATAAAAGTTCCTTTTATTTCAGTACTGAATGCAAAACACAGGTCAAGTGTGAAGACAGCATTCTAAAAAAGGTGGCTCTGTTAAAGAAAGGAGGCCATTTCCTTTGCATTTTTATAATTTTGGAATTCTATTTTCGACGTTCACTTTCTCTACTTTTCCTCCCCTGAGCACTAATTTATCAAAAAAAAAGATTTCAAGGTGCAAATTGTACATTCTTATCATTATACCATCTCATCTCTTTCTGGAAGAGAATTTTACAATCAGCATTACAATGTTAATTCTTTTTCTCTTAATATTTGTTTCACATACATGAATCAAAATCATAAAGTTGATCGGGAAAAGAAACCTACAAATGAGAGTGATGTAGTCATACACTTCCTATTGTGCTGTGTGTCTTTCCCATCCCTTCTCCCCTTTCCCTGTAAAGAGCTGTAAAAAATTTAAGGCAGATGAGGTATATTGCTGAAGAAAAAGTTATTTTTGAAAAAAAAACTCAAAAAAACTTTATTCTGCCCTTCTACTCAAGAAAGACGACTCAACTATAAATCTAGTGCTAGAAAAAAGCAGGAAAGACACCGTTTGCATGTACCATACTATGTCTTCTATTTCTAGAATGGCTTTTTGTTAATTTAATTTTAATAGAAAAAATAAGCACCTTAAGCTATGAACAAGAAAAGAACTTCATTATTAGTGAGTCTAGAATCCAAACGGAATTAAGAACACTCACTCAACTCTTTCACTCATTCTCACAAAGGCCAATGCTACTGATTAGAATTGTAAAGTGCTGTACTGAGTATAAACACTTGTATACACTGCAGACACTGAAAAATAACCCTCAAGCACATTGTGTTATAGTTCCAAAAATATATTTACAGTCTATTACAAAGATTACAAATGGAAGTGTCTAGGTGACTGTATTATGCTAATTAAAATTATTTTTACAGATTACTTTTCCTTAGGGACAAAAAACACTTTAGTGAAATTAAAATGATTTTTCTAGTCAATCAAAAAATAAATTAAAATATCAAATAACACTGTACAGTGATTTAAAAGAAAAAAAAAAAAAGGGTGGGGAGGGGTTTGGGAAGCAATCCATTTGAGTTTTTCTATAGCCATCTTTGGTCCTAAATGTGGGAAAACACATTATGTAGCACTGAAAATACCTGTTCTTTTGTGATGCTCTGCAAGTAAAATAGAAAAATATAGTGCATTTTCAATGTATTCAGAGCCCACTACAGAGAAATGTGTGTACAAAACAAGACAGTATAAATAAAATTTACAAGTTTTACAAAAGAACATTTACAGATTTTGTTTCTGTTATTTGTTTGTTTGTGGATGCCCACATTATCAAACAAGACCAATTATGACCGATCCCTGGGATCTTTCTGTATTAAAATCATTATAAACAACCCAATTCTCTTTGGAAGTACAACAGTTCAATTCTGGGGTGGCTCATGATTTTCATAACTTTTGAAATCATTACTTATAATATGTATACATTCCTGTAATATCTATAAAGACACATTTAATTATTGCTTATGAAATTCTAATAAAGTAATCAAATAATATGGTTTAATAAATAAAGCATAAGAAAAAAAGCCAGATCCTTCACCTCTTCCTTATAAGGGCAAAAAAAATTCTTTCATTTAAAAAGTTTCTTGCATCAGTGTTCACAAATAAAAGACTTTTTTTGTTTTGTTTTGCTTTGCTTTAACTGCAAAGGTGATATTCTGTGCAGCAAATTTGTTTTCGAATGATGAAAATTGTGAACTGCCCCTTTTTATCATGCTTCAGAGTTCTAACATAAAACTTGATTCTTTCCTTTCATGTTTGGACTGCATTCAACAGAAGAGGATAAAAAATATAGGTCAACTATTACTCCTAAATTTCCTAATGTCACAAGACTGAAAAAATCTTGATGTGCTCAGATTAAATTTTAGGTAACACTGGAGAGTTCTTGCTTTCAGAGACTTGCCTACACCAGCTTTCTTCAGATGAGGTGCCTCATCTTTTTTACTAAATAGTCACAAACCTAAAATTTGAGTATTTTTTTTTATCATTAAATTCTATCTAGTAAAATCACTCTACAAACAATCTGTTAAAAGTGCCTTATAGTATTTATGGATCATTATTGCTTTTTTTCATTGAAAAGATAATGTGTTGTTTTATCTTTACAAAAAAAATTTCCTTTTAAAAAATATCAGAGCTCTTGGCAACTTGCATTTTCTTGACGACCTGCCAATTAGCAAACAATATCAAACAACACAGATTAAGCAAAATAAAATGGCACAGAAAGGATACCAATGTTCTGACAGAGATATATCTTCAATCATGCTATGATTTTTTAAAATTTGAGCTTCCTTCAAAGGTACCCAGTGTAGTAATGTGTAATAGATTTAACACTAAAAAGGTCCAAAGTTATAAACAACTTTCTAAAACAAAGTCCTTATGAAGAATAAACACAAATGATTTTTTAAATGAATAGTCTGAAATCACATATTTAAGGAAAATATTTCATTGATTTTAACAATTAGATCATGATTTTATTTGACAAATATATTCTCTCTTAAATTTTTTATGTACACTTTAAAAAGTCTATAAGATAAAAAGGAGGTTAGAGAGCTCAAGGTGTTTGGATGTTTTTCAGGTAGTACTTTGTTTATTGTCACTGCTGTTTTTCTGGCCACCAGTGGTGGATCCTAAATTCCCTTTTTATATATTCTGGTGGCACTTAGGAGTTCAAGTCTATAGGTGCTTCTTAAATCTTCTCTTCACTTGTAGAAAGGACCCAGGACATCAACTGTCTTCTAGCAGCATTCTATGCATATACTGAAGGCCAGTACTGTTCACTTACAGTCCGCAATCTCCCTTAGAAGGGAGAAATGCTTATCACACTTGAATGCCAGTTCCATGTAAATGTAGCATTTGTGCCCTCATAGTCTGAATGCTGCTCATGATTTTCTTTTGATGGCCAACCAGCGTGATCCCTAAACTCATCACATCCCTGGAAAAGACAAATGCATTTTTTATTAGGTATCTTACAAAGAATTTATATGGTTCTAAACTGTCATCAACTGTTTAATTAAACAGAGTTTATCTGAGGCAAACAGATCTTATCTTAGTGTTTCTGGGTATTATAACATATTCCTGCAGTGGATCAGAATGGTAACCTGCATCAACATTCTCTTTGCAGAAGCCTAACTGTCCAGGCTCTCAATCGGCCGTGACAGTTATTTTTAAACTGACTTGAAATTTTATATAAAAAATTATTAAAGTCTTAAAATTATTAACTCTAGGTAAGGTTAGGAAATGTTGTTTGAAATGCTGTACTCTTGAATCTCACTGGAGTTTAAAAATTTTTAATTGGAAATGTAAGATATGGTATGAATGGAAACATTTCCTGGCTCCTAGTGGAAAGATTGAGAATCATCAATAATCGCAGAAAATTTTATACTGAGTTTAACCATCATGTGGTAATTCTGAGCATACTGGTTGTATACTCCAGTTCAGCTAAATTACGTGGCTACATGTTAGAGAAAAACTATTTTTAATATATGCAGTACCTACATTTAATAGCTTAAATTTGATTTAAGTTAATTGTATCTGTTTATGTACTTTTACCTTTCCTTATAGCCAGAAAGGTTGAGCTTAGGTATTTACAAAAAGCTAAAATATTGCAATAGTACTGTATTATGGTATTTCATAGCACTGACTTTGAGAAACACAGTATTTCAGAGTTATAGATTACTTCAGAGATCAAGGTGTAAATATGCCAACTTCACTCATGTGGTGACAAGAAGAAAACAGAACAAGATAGCATGCATGTGTTTAAAGTCATGTACAAGACACTTCTTTGTATATAACAGGAAAGAGTATTGGATTGCTGGTTGTCTTCTCACTGAAAAATGTAGAACCCTTCCCATGACAGTACATGAAACAGGATCCCATGAATAGAACCCTGATAACTATTTCCCATTTTCAGACACATTGACTGAGGGTAGGTGCATCACCCATGAGAGTTATGCTGCAATCAGGGAAACTGAGGTTTGGGGACACTAAACAGATTTTATAAGACCACATCATCAGTGATGGAACCAGAAGGGAAAATTTAGTACTTTTAACTTCCAGTTCATATCAATTTCAAACACTGTTTTACCAGGTCATTAAAAAAAAATTGAACCAATCACACACTTTCCAAAAAAGTAAGTTAAACTCTTAGCTACAGTTATGGAAAATTTAGTACTTTTAACTTCCAGTTCATATCAATTTCAAACACTGTTTTACCAGGTCATTAAAAAAAATTGAACCAATCACACACTTTCCAAAAAAGTAAGTTAAACTCTTAGCTACAGTTAATTGAATTAAGCTTCCTTGACCTCTTTAGAAACTAATCATATTAGACATCCTAATGCATTTTGGTATTAGGCATGACATTTTGAGATGTTTAGTAACTAACAACAAAAACATGATGGAAGAAACCCTCCTTTGCAATGGAGAAAGTTTCCTGGGTAAATAGGAACCTAAATGACACAATGGTTAATGCAAGAGAAAGCCTCACCGGCTAGTGTTTAGAACACTGGCTATGGGAGCCATATTACTTGTCACTTACTTAGGTATTTACAAAAAGCTAAAATATTGCAATAGTACAGTTAGTTTAAGGGAAATATTTAAATTATCTGAGCCTTAGCCTCACTTTTTGTAAAATGAGTATAAAACTATTGACTTAATAAAATTGTTGCTGTGAGGATTAAAAAAGATAATGCATGTTTAAAGTTCTGTTTAGTATAATGCCTGGCACATAGTAAGAACTTATTAAAGAAATGCTTTTTTCCCTGATTTTGTGGTTCATATCTTTTTAATATAAAGAAAATAATCTAACATATAAAGTGTGGATTGTATGTAATAAATTCTTAAATATAATTTTTAAAGTTTAAACTTACTCAATAGTCATCCTGGCCACTGACTCAAGGGAGTTGTAGCCAGCTGCTGTGAAGTTATCTTTGTATCTTTCCATCTTAATAGCTTGTAGCCATTCTCCAACTGAACAGAAGGCAGTGAAGTCAGGAGCGTTTTGATCCAGAAGAGGGCTTATTGGCCTAGATATGAATGAAACAGAAAAGCAAATTTTCTCATGAACTACTGAAAAAATAATGTCTTGGCCCATACAAAAATAAGGGTATAAAAATAAAAATAGGTATTTGAATTGGTGTATATAATAACACATAAACGGGAATGCTAATAAAAACCTAAAGCATACAGGCTGCCAAATAACCACAAACTCTTAAATTTCCATTTATTTAGGTGTGATGATCACCAGGTGAGTCTCCTGTGTGTTTTTACAGCCAGCAGTATTTGAAATCAGTAAATACTTGCTCATTTGCTTCTCCAAAAGTAACTGGGAGTAAAAGAAGAACATCTGGCTGTGTTCTAACTTGTTCAAGTCACGAGGGTGCTATTGAGAACATTATGCTTCTGCTGAACTGAGGCACCTTTGTGAGTGCCTTGGGAGTTAATACACTTCTACGAGTGTCTAACCCACCACCAGTACAGACCAGAGCATCAATTACCTGGCAGCTGAAGGTGAATAACAACTAACATGCATTACAATGGAGCAAGCCAAGTGCAAAGAATGGACTGTTTGTAATGGGTATAACTCTTCAATCATGTATTAAATTACTCTTATGAACTAACCTCACAGACTCCTTTTACTAAATAACTCAAAGCAAAACAATGAAATAGATAACATGCATATAACAAAAAACAAAACTAGGGCAGCAGTAATAAAAACCCATGTAATAATAATATTGGTCTGAACATGTGAAATGCCACCTTATCACAAAAATTCAGTTTACAATGTTTTCTAAAAGAGACAGCTAGCGGTATCTATTATAACCTTTAAGAAAAAAGAAAATAATAATTCATAGATTTTCTTTAAAGACTAAATAAGGTAAGCCATCTAAAAATAAATTAAAAAAACCTTCTGTCAACACAATATATTTAATATAAATTTATATTTCAACACAAAAGTTAACTAGCCATTGGGGTGGGGTTGAGGAGATAAATGATTTATGTGAATATCTGAATTTCTTCTAGATTTCATTCCCTTAAATATTTCTTACCTACTACAAGTTCCCAGGGGTGTTTTCAGGCTATTTGGGTTTCGAATCATTTTGTCTAGAATTCCGACTATCTGTTCAAACTTTGGCCTTTCAGCACGCTCCTTTTGCCAACAATCCAGCATTAGCTGGTGAAGACCAGCTGGGCAGTCCATGGGTGCTGGTAAGCGATAACCTTCTTCTATTGCTTTTATAACCTAACAGCCAAAAGGACATTAAAAATATTATTGAGGTTCAATTATAAGAAAATAAATTGCCTGGTAGGCAAAATAATTTATTTAGATAAGAGTGAGGCACACTGCTTTGCAAAAGACTGACTTTTTTCCAAAACATCCATGAATATTAAGCATGTTATTAAGGGGTGTATGAAGTGCAGGATATGATGACATTTCCTAGTTAATTCAGCAATAGGGAGCAGCAATTAAGTTCACCCAGGGTGCAAGAGATGGAAACGTTTTTAATCCCAGAGGTTTTCATAAGTGAACATGTTATGGAACTATTTTACTTATATACATTCGTGAGTGCACATATTTGCCCATAAATTTTAAAATTCTGCAAGTTGTGAAAAGAAATTCTGAAGTTCTGAAAGAAACTACCCACAATGAGCCAAAAAAGATACACTTTGCTGAGTTCAGATGACACTTTTAAACAGGACATAAAAATATGTAAATGTACTATGACAAAATATTATCAAGCACACTATTCTTTTAAATAATATGAAGCTTGGTGTCTAGTGCTGTAAGACACAGTGGTGTGCTGGAGCCAGTTTGTACTGATTCATGAGAGGTGACTACATCCCTTCCCAACTCCAAATTTAGTGACCTCACACTGGCAGATTGAAATCAGTGTGCAGGAAGGGTTATACTAGAAAATTGAGAAAGGTTACAAATTAGGGCTTTCCTACTCAGAGTGCTGGTTTTAAAAATTTTATCAGCACAAAATTCCCTATTTATACCTAATAACAGCTTGAGATACTGTTTATATCAAGCTTTGATTGTTAATGATAAATGAAAAATAAGCTTCTATAAACATTTGTACACGGCAATCAGAAAGTCTAAAAGTTACATATCATTTGGACCTGGTTTTTTAATTTACATGAAAAACAAAAACAGATCATAAAAATCACAAATTGTTACAAATCTGAGCAGCACAGAAAAAAATAACACGAAGGTAAACAATACAAATAAGAAGGGCTTGTAGAATACTAAAATAACATTTAAGGGAATTAACAAATCCTTTGACACTAACTGACATAATAACAGTAGAATTTTTTTAAAAAATGACTTTCTAAAAAAAAAAAGAGGTAACCTTGAGTTTTTGAAAAAAATAAGGCCAAAAGCAGGCAGACAAAAAGCTGGCTTTAAGAAATGTTGATGACCTTAATATTTTTAGAGAAACATATTCTTAAGATGCATGCTGACTTTCAAGAATAGCACATTAAAATGTAAAAGCTTGGAGCATGTAATGAATGAAGTAACTGGCATCAACAATTTTTTGGAGAAAATCTTTTGTATAAGAGGAAAAAAGTCAGACTCCACTTTTTTCTTTAATGTAAGAATAGATGTAAATTCTAAAGTTTAAAAGGTAAATAGATTATAATAATTTAAAAAGTATTTTTAAGTATAAAATCTTAGCCCAAATTCTCTTCTGATCCCTACACTGTGTTTCTATCAGTTTACTAGATATCTTCACCTGGATTTTCCATAGGTACTCTATATATTAGAAATTGAAATTATTACCTTCCCACCAACCTTTTACTATTTCAATTAATTACACTTCCAGTCATCCCAGGCAGAAAGCTGAGAACTGCTTTAGATAACTTCTTTCTCTTATATGCACAGCCTATTAGTCATCACTGTCTGATGATTCTACTTCCTAAATACAACATATACTCACTACTATGAAAAGTAGTTTTACATATATATGTGGAAAGTGATGGAGTCATTATCCCGAATATAAATTTATATTTCAACACAAAAGTTAACTAGCCATTGGGGTGGGGTTGAGGAGATAAATGATTTATGTGAATATCTGAATTTCTTCTAGATTTCATTCCCTTAAATATTTCTTACCTACTACAAGTTCCCAGGGGTGTTTTCAGGCTATTTGGGTTTCGAATCATTTTGTCTAGAATTCCGACTATCTGTTCAAACTTTGGCCTTTCAGCACGCTCCTTTTGCCAACAATCCAGCATTAGCTGGTGAAGACCAGCTGGGCAGTCCATGGGTGCTGGTAAGCGATAACCTTCTTCTATTGCTTTTATAACCTAACAGCCAAAAGGACATTAAAAATATTATTGAGGTTCAATTATAAGAAAATAAATTGCCTGGTAGGCAAAATAATTTATTTAGATAAGAGTGAGGCACACTGCTTTGCAAAAGACTGACTTTTTTCCAAAACATCCATGAATATTAAGCATGTTATTAAGGGGTGTATGAAGTGCAGGATATGATGACATTTCCTAGTTAATTCAGCAATAGGGAGCAGCAATTAAGTTCACCCAGGGTGCAAGAGATGGAAACGTTTTTAATCCCAGAGGTTTTCATAAGTGAACATGTTATGGAACTATTTTACTTATATACATTCGTGAGTGCACATATTTGCCCATAAATTTTAAAATTCTGCAAGTTGTGAAAAGAAATTCTGAAGTTCTGAAAGAAACTACCCACAATGAGCCAAAAAAGATACACTTTGCTGAGTTCAGATGACACTTTTAAACAGGACATAAAAATATGTAAATGTACTATGACAAAATATTATCAAGCACACTATTCTTTTAAATAATATGAAGCTTGGTGTCTAGTGCTGTAAGACACAGTGGTGTGCTGGAGCCAGTTTGTACTGATTCATGAGAGGTGACTACATCCCTTCCCAACTCCAAATTTAGTGACCTCACACTGGCAGATTGAAATCAGTGTGCAGGAAGGGTTATACTAGAAAATTGAGAAAGGTTACAAATTAGGGCTTTCCTACTCAGAGTGCTGGTTTTAAAAATTTTATCAGCACAAAATTCCCTATTTATACCTAATAACAGCTTGAGATACTGTTTATATCAAGCTTTGATTGTTAATGATAAATGAAAAATAAGCTTCTATAAACATTTGTACACGGCAATCAGAAAGTCTAAAAGTTACATATCATTTGGACCTGGTTTTTTAATTTACATGAAAAACAAAAACAGATCATAAAAATCACAAATTGTTACAAATCTGAGCAGCACAGAAAAAAATAACACGAAGGTAAACAATACAAATAAGAAGGGCTTGTAGAATACTAAAATAACATTTAAGGGAATTAACAAATCCTTTGACACTAACTGACATAATAACAGTAGAATTTTTTTAAAAAATGACTTTCTAAAAAAAAAAAGAGGTAACCTTGAGTTTTTGAAAAAAATAAGGCCAAAAGCAGGCAGACAAAAAGCTGGCTTTAAGAAATGTTGATGACCTTAATATTTTTAGAGAAACATATTCTTAAGATGCATGCTGACTTTCAAGAATAGCACATTAAAATCTAACATGCATTACAATGGAGCAAGCCAAGTGCAAAGAATGGACTGTTTGTAATGGGTATAACTCTTCAATCATGTATTAAATTACTCTTATGAACTAACCTCACAGACTCCTTTTACTAAATAACTCAAAGCAAAACAATGAAATAGATAACATGCATATAACAAAAAACAAAACTAGGGCAGCAGTAATAAAAACCCATGTAATAATAATATTGGTCTGAACATGTGAAATGCCACCTTATCACAAAAATTCAGTTTACAATGTTTTCTAAAAGAGACAGCTAGCGGTATCTATTATAACCTTTAAGAAAAAAGAAAATAATAATTCATAGATTTTCTTTAAAGACTAAATAAGGTAAGCCATCTAAAAATAAATTAAAAAAACCTTCTGTCAACACAATATATTTAATATAAATTTATATTTCAACACAAAAGTTAACTAGCCATTGGGGTGGGGTTGAGGAGATAAATGATTTATGTGAATATCTGAATTTCTTCTAGATTTCATTCCCTTAAATATTTCTTACCTACTACAAGTTCCCAGGGGTGTTTTCAGGCTATTTGGGTTTCGAATCATTTTGTCTAGAATTCCGACTATCTGTTCAAACTTTGGCCTTTCAGCACGCTCCTTTTGCCAACAATCCAGCATTAGCTGGTGAAGACCAGCTGGGCAGTCCATGGGTGCTGGTAAGCGATAACCTTCTTCTATTGCTTTTATAACCTAACAGCCAAAAGGACACGTCTTTGGCATATGCTGTCAAGAAATACCTAGAAATAAAAACAAAAGTTACTTGCTGAGAAGAGTTTCTATATTATTACAGCATGACTACTGTAATTAAGAGATAAAGGACCACAGAAAAAACCCATTATAATGGGCCTGTGATAACTCAGAGTGGGATATAAAATGATTGGCTTATGTTCTCTGTTCAATGCTCATTTTCATTTCATTAACCTTACAATAACATGACCCACATTTTATGCAATTACATTTGTTGGACTCCACTTATGGGATTACAGCAAAGTTTAAAAAGAAAAAAATCACAATTTTGTTTCTATCTTAATATGAGAAAATACAAAGTAATAAATCAGTGGTAACTTTTAAAAGGAAAAATGAGGGCTCACATTTTAGCTCTATGAAACATAGTTACAAGTTATATATCTCCAAAGTTCTTAAATGACTTCTAATGAATGAATTTAAGAAATGATCCTTATGTACCATATATCTTTAAGGAATCATAAACTTTTTATCATCCTTATGACTACCTACTAATAAAATTAACAATTTATTGGCCTATCTTAAAGTAAGAAAAAAATACTTTGTTGAGTACTATAACAAAAAAATATATACAACCTATGTAATAAAGAATTTAAAAATTTCATAACCTGAAAGTAAAATATTTTATTTGGACTAATCAAGATATAAATTAAATTAAAAGACAGCTGCTGTGAAAACCAAGAAAGTATTTTCAATCTCTGCAATATTCACATTTGACTATATTTACGTACATAAAGCTTTTTCTTTGAAAGGCCATTAACTGAAAGGGCTAACTATCTGCAGATTTTTCAGAAGACCGGAAGTTGAAAATTTATTTGGAAAGCTTAAGCTCTTGATTTTAATAACAAATAATTAGGTTCAATTGATTCCACTGCAGTTAAAACTCAAGAAAGTTGCAGGCATATGAAAATACAAATGAGTGCTTATGCAAGTGTTAATCAAGGGATAACCTATTTGGGTGTGGGTCTGGTCAAGCGTAGACATATTATCTTTTCCTAAGTTTTTCTCATTCACTGCCCTGTCCAGAGCAAAACTATAGCCTCCTAACTCAGTGACTTGTACACCACTGCTTTTATATTTCTTCAGAGTGTTTACAGAAACCTCACCTTATTCAGCATTCGGCCTGGAATTCTGTGGACTTGCTTAGATATGTAACCATTAATTTACATCTTGTTTTCAGGGTGCCGTATGAAAAGACTTTTAAAATCAAAAGCATTTGAAATTTGAGGGCTTTCTCAAATTCCTGACAAATTCTTAGTGACTAAGTTTAAACAATTTAAAGTGAATTGGTTCATATAATAAGTCCCTCAAGTCTAATTAAAAAAAAAAAAAATATATATATATACACACACACACACACACACACACACACACACTTGAAAATCTGATTAAGTCATATTTCCCAGAAAAAACAATATATTCACATATACACAAGAGTTCCCACGTGTATCATGGTATTCACAGAGCTCCTAAATCTCTCCATGAACCCCGACTGGAGACTACAAGTAAAAAAGATTTTACCTAGAAAATTTTATCCCAGAATGAAATTCATTATTTTGAATTATCCAGTTTTTCTCGATTTGAATATTCAACATTAAATGTGTTTGCTCAAATAGCACTTTAACAGCATAATTAGAAAATAATGAGTATTACCTGAGAAGAGGTATATCAATTTCTCTATAGAAACTGAGCTATATAGGTATCTCTCACTACCATACGAACCTGTGTCCAAATTTAATAATTAATTCAGACTTTCAAAATTAAAAAAAGAAAGACAGTGCCAAATATTCTAGGTCAGAACTAAATTTCTCGGTAGACATAACAATTTCATTTGATCAATAAGAATATTTGTTAATCCTTGGTATAATGATCCCATGTTTATGATGTTCATTTTCAAGAAAAATAATACTAAGGAAATTTTATAAATTAAAATTAGAGATATGTATTTTTTCCTCCTTAACCATTTCTACGACTTGTTTTTGGAAGTTAAGTAAACTTTGAATTTAAGTTATCTCCTATTCCTGTCAGTCCCCTTATGTTTGAATCTAGTACAGAAGGAAGGTGTCAAAAATGAAACTACAGAGTGTCTAGGGAATGTAAATATTTTTCTTTCTCTGCCCCAAGGATTTGTTTGCCCACATTTTGACAGTCCATGAAATCTTTGACACTGAGACCTGTCAAATATTAACTACTTTGCCTCTGCCAAACAGACTCATCATTTAGACTTTTATTTTTGAAAAACAAAAGCAAAATAAACAAACCAAAAAAAAAAAAAAAAAGAAAAAGTTTCATGTCATCACTCAATAAGACTAAAAGAATTAACTGAATTAAAACTTCCCCTTTTCAGGCTGTGAACTTTTTAGTTAATGTGGAAATTTATAAGTAAACATACCAAAAATAACCTTACCAACAAGACTGTGAACAGTCTTACTTTAGTTGCCTAAAAATAGCTATTTACATATTTTAAGAGCCATAAGAACTTGATATGGGCGATTCTAAAATTGAAAATAAAGACACTGATTTAATAGAAAAATTTTCATGTTCTCTTTTTTGCAAAATAACTCCATTTTAACTTCAATTTCAATTTTAACTTCTATTGCTCTCCATGCTTTAATAACTCCAAGAGTTAACTACTCCAAACCAGCTTGCTCGTCAGATCCCTTTTCTAAACAGCAATGTAGACTTTCCTTAAGCACTACTAATTTTTTACTCCACTCTCCAAGAACCTGCATTTGTATCATTTCCAAACTCCTTCCAAAAAGCCTTTCAACAATTTGCCTTAACCTAATCTCCATTTCCAATTAGTACCAGTGTACTGTGTCGCTGTTATATGAAAGTGGGTCCAATTACACCTCACTAAATCTTTGCTTCTGGACTTGCTAATGTGCTCCATTGGAGAATTCTTTCATCAGTTATGAACCATGGTCTTCTCCAGATTTCTAGCTCAATCCAGGGCACTTTCCTAAACTTCATACTTGCTCTACATTTTTCTAAATTTCACTCATATTTTTTATAGATTGAACTACATGAATCTGCCAATATTTGAATAGTAATTTTATGAAATATTAACCTGTAGTTATGCTACATCCCATTGTTTTATAAATGGTCTCCTGGGTGTGAAATGAATACTCACATGAACTTCCATCAGCTTCTTTTCTCAAAGGATAATAAAATGCTTTATGTCTTAGTATGCCCTCATGGCTAGAGGGTATACAAATTTAATAATTCTTATCTTTTAAAAAAATTTTCGAAGGATATTCCCATTGCGATTACATTCTAAAACATCACTATGAAACATTTACCAATATTGATCATAAAATCTAGACTATCCCATGAAATTAAAATTTAATTAAACCAATAAAAACAATAGATAATTTAAAGAGATTTTTTCAGAACATTAAAAAAAAAAAAGAAAAGCTTCAAAGACAAAAGAAAACACAGCCTTCCTTCCCCTCCTCTCCACCTATGATTCTTTAACTCATGTGACTCACCCACTACAACTGTGCAAGCACAGCAACATTATCTTTATTAAGGAGGAAATATCCTTTGTAGGCTTCTACTGTGTCCACAGAATTTAAATAAAAAAAGATAAAGTAATCCTTCAAAATTAAAACCAAAATAAAATTAATGAACTACTAATTTATGGCAGTTGTTGTGGTAATTTGTAATAATAATTGTAGAAAACTAAGTAAGCATATTTTTATAATCCTATAAAAATTTCTTCTCAATAAGCCATTACCTACATGTTCCAATATTAATGGATACTAATGTAT
The DNA here is from genome assembly GCF_000696425.1 of Galeopterus variegatus. Classification (NCBI taxonomy): domain Eukaryota; kingdom Metazoa; phylum Chordata; class Mammalia; order Dermoptera; family Cynocephalidae; genus Galeopterus; species Galeopterus variegatus. The sequence goes on from NW_007730005.1 coordinate 85,113, forward strand.
TAAATCCTTTTTGTTTAAATAGAGTAACACCTACATCTTGATTTGACATGTCCCAGTAAGGTCTTTCTCCATAAGACATAACTTCCCACATGACTATTCCATAGCTCCATACATCACTGGCTGACGTGAATTTCCGGTATTGGATAGCTTCAGGTGCTGTCCACCTTACAGGAATTTTCCCACCCTATTATAAAAAGAAATTGACATTTTAAACATGTATAATAACTTATAAATCATTTATGGCAATACCAAAAAAGCTACTAATAAGTATTTGTATATGTGGTTGGTAAGTCAGCAGCATTAGGTCTATTCACCATGGATCTCTCTATGTGTATTTAAAGTTACTTATCTGTTTTTTAGAAACTCATTACAAGTTTTCATTTTTAAGGCAACTCAACTTAATGGGCCTTGTGTGGTCTTAGGGCAAGAGTCTAGTAAAAAGACAATGACAAATTAGGCAAAGTTACTAGTAAAATGGAATGAAATATGGGGTATTTAAATAGATCCTCACGTATTTTCTTTTTTTGTAAGTTCACAAAAGCTATAAGAATCAGCAGTTACTATTCTTTAAAAATCTTTATTTACATGTTTATATTTTTCTGCTACAGTTATGAGTGCTAGTAATTAGATGTTGTTGTATGTAACTGTGTATTATTTATATGAACATCCCAATATAAGGTAAGTATATTATAATTCTTCCCTTCTTAGCCTATATGTTGATTATAAAAATAAATACATAATAATTCTTCTAAAAGGGAAAAACAGCAACCACAAAAAGTTGAGCTCAATTTCCATCTTTTCCCCTATTTATTTTTGCTTTCTTGGTAGGAACATCTTAGGAATATGAAGAAGCACAGTAACAGACTTTTTCTTACAGTAGTTGTATAGACAGCTTCTGGATCATCCTCTATAACTCGGGACAGGCCGAAATCTGACACCTTACAAACAAGATTGCTGTTGACAAGAATATTTCGAGCTGCAAGGTCCCTGTGAACATATCCCATATCGGCCAAATATCTCATTCCAGCAGCAATTCCTCTCAGCATTCCTACTAACTGAATGACTGTAAATTGCCCATCATGTTTCTGCAGAAAGACACAAACGCAGTTACCTATACTTTAAAAGGGACAAAAATCACCATGAAAATGTCTACATACTAGTCATTTACCATTATATAATAGGAATTGTTAATTAATTTTCTATATAATACAGACACTTGTGAAAAAACATAACACAGGGTGATTTAACTGACAGCCAAATAAAATAAAATAGACTTTTGACAATTATTTAGTTACTTATATTAGTTTGTTATTTTAAGAATAATAGTTTGAGATTATACAAGTCCAAAAGTATAAGCTTTTAAGACAAAGTTAGGCAATGGAATACCCCCAAAATATTACCTATGACAGCTAAGTATTTTCCCCACATGGCACAAAAACTTATAAATAACCTAAAAACATATAAAGGAATGAATACAAATATATTAAGATTTTTTTCTCCAAATGGTACAAAAAGGAAAAGGAAACAGTTCTGAATCAAAATGAAGAGAAAGAAGTACAAAATGTTTATAGCACTGACTTTGTTTTCATTTCATTCCTTTCTTTGTTTTGCAATAGGTAGCAACATTACTTGAAACAAAGATTTCTCTAAGATAGATATACTAGCAAATGCGATTGAGAACTGTGTACAACCAGACTGGCCTCAATATATTTCTAATCCGTTGTTAACCCACAGATTTCTCTGAGTACAAACACGCTATATGAAGGATGATGATTTGAACTGATGAACTTTGTAGGTGATGCTCAAAAGAGCTGACAGTTATGCATATTATAATAATGCAGCAATGAAAGTTTCTCTAAATCCTGACTGCCTATAAAACTGAGTTGGATGTCATTCCAAATCATGTAAAATAACTTTATATGTCCTCTTATCTTTTAGATTATTTTCTCTTTGCCATTTGGAAAAAAATATTAACGTGTTCATATTATTAGGTGAAAAGCCTCTGAGAATAAAAATATTTATATTTATACATTTAAAATTTATCACTTACAAAATAATCACATACCATTAATTTAAAAAAAATGTTAGCAATTATGCATTTTATGCTCAGTGTTCACATAACAATATTATAGAATTAGCTCTACAGGGCAGAGTAGGATCTTAGTGTCAACATCAAATGGTTATCTCACTTTTTAGACTTCTCTGTATTTTTTCAATATTTCATTTACAATTGTATATGCTGTTCTACAACATGTATTCAAGTTACAGGGCTTCAGGAATCCTCTATACTTCAGGTAATGGTAGTGATGGAAACCATTTTTTTAAACCACATTGTGTCAATTAAATACTCAAGAGATTCCAGTTTAATTCAGTCTGGATCTCTGATTATCAATCTGATTTTCACAGACAATTTTCTGACCTCTTACACTATACACTGTTCAAATTTTACATTGCAAAAAAAAGTTCATGAAATTATATTGGCAGCATGCATAGTATATTTAGAATGGAAGGAAAATTCTGGTACTCACTCTGAGAAATGCATCTAGGGCTCCATTTTCCATGAATTCTATTATAATCATAACTGGTTTCCCTAAAATAAAAAAAAAATAAAAAAAAAATAAAAGAGAGAGAGAAAGAGAGAGAGAGAGAGAGAGAGAGAGAGAGAGAGAGAGAGAGAGAGACAATGTTGTTTCAGAAGCCATAACCTCAACTTCAGGGTTATTCCCTCTCTCACCTTAGATAAAACACATGGCGTTCTTCTGAAAGACCGCAAAGGTGAGATGTGAATGTTTCGAATGTTTCTAGTGTTGCTTTTAAGCTCAGAGTCATTAAATGTCTGCTTGTGATGGTCACAATTCACAAAATTAAACTGTACAAATAAAAGTCAGTGTGTTCTTCTGGCTCCTCCTTTGTGAGCAAAACTGAGAAAATGACACTTTATTTAAAATGTAAAGACTAAACTCTAACTTTTATGGCTCTGGAAGCTCACAAAAACATTTATAAGTTGTTCCATCTATCTATAAGATGTATTCTTCAACTCTAACCTTGTATTCATTTTTCCTGATTTTTCTTTTACTGAGGTGGTAGCACAAAAGAATTGTTTTATACCAAGAACATCATTGATTTGGAATATAAAATATGTTCACAATTTTACTTTTTAAAAAATTATGTACACAATAAATTCATTTCTGACAATTGGTCCATTTGATTAATAAAATTATAACTATATCTACCTCTTGTAACAACCCCTTCCAAATGGACAACATTTGGGTGGTCAAACTGCCCCATGATGCTTGCTTCACACAGAAAGTCTCTCCTTTGTTTTTCTGTGTAACCAACTTTCAGAGTTTTGATGGCTACCGCAACATCTCTTTTCCCTGGAAGTTTCAAACGACCACTGCAGACTTCTCCAAATTCTCCTGAAGTAACAGAACAAGCAGGTGTATTTTAATTTCTGAAATATTTCCTTTATCAAAGTAAATGCATTATATTCTTTAAAATCTTTTTTTAATAATACAGTATTTTCATAAATACTTTGCAAAGCTCTCCAAGTTATAATAAACACATTCCCATAGATGGGTGATTCTCTTTCCCAGACACAATGAAGTTGTTTAGGAAAATAATGGCATGGATGAAATTTTAGCTCATTCATAGAAGTTAAGCTTTCCTAAACTGTGTGGTACACAGACTATTATTTTTCAATGGGATTAACAAACATTCTTTCCAAGTCGACATTTAGATTTGAAATACACTGTATAACCTACACTGCCTACCTAAAAGATAAGGGCACATTATCAAATTCTAACCATTGCTACTGCTTTTAAAGTTTAAGAAGCAAATATTTATCAAAGATTTAAAAGAGTGGAATTTATATGCACTATATCTATTAGATTAAAGGGAATTGGATCCCAAAATGTATAATTATTATGAAAATACATTGTAAATATAGAAAAATAAAATTCCCTTTAAATAATTCACACACATTAATTTTCTACATAGATTTAAACAGTGCAATGGCTAATACCTACAAATATAAGAAAAAAAGGATAAAACGAACACTTTTCTAGAAAACGGTAAATCAAATAGGAGGAAATGTATATTCCAGGAAAATTCTGACTTTTTAAAAATACCACATTATTTCTTGAACAAGCCAGAATTATTATGAAATAGATTACCATAATTTTAAAAATCCAACAGAAAATCAAATATATAAGGATTCTCTGTGTCATATGCTTCTTTTCCACTATTTTTCTTAAGATTTCATAAACAAGTACAGCCTCATTGCTTTCAACAGTTCAGGTAAATGCAAAAGTTCTATTCTTAAGATATAATTATTTGCCTGTCATTATGATGTATGACTTTCGATTTTGGCTAAATGGAACAGCTGAACAAGGAAGCTACAACAGCCTTACCTGCACCAATCACACGCTCAATTTTAATACAAGAGGCATCTAGCTCCTTGGCGAATTGATGGACAGCTCTATTTGGGTCCTCATAGGTTTCAGGGTCAATGTAGGTTTTGGTGCCTGGAAATTTAACTGTAATGATGTAAGAAAGCATGACTGTGATGAAGCAAAGCACTTATTGTGCAGTCAGCCCAGGAATTTCATTATGCAGAGTGCTCCTTGGAACAGTGAACTTGCTTCCACATCACCTGATTCACAGCAGTTTTAACAGACTACTTCAGTCTGCTGGCGTACAGGTATTATCTGCAAGCTTCTATAGGTAGCATAGGATCCAGCTCATAGGTTACTAACTGAATTGCTTTTCCAGTAAATCAACAAAAGACATCCACCAAAATTTCTGACAGGCCTATCAAACTGGAGGTTTAATTAGATTCACTGCTATCATGGCACAGTTCAAGCCATACTGAGGTTTGTAATGGACTTGGAAACACATTTGTAAACCTATCAGTCAGTCAATCAAATTAATACACTGGGAAAAGAAGACATTTCATTTACAGGTAGCCCACTACGCTGACAGCAATATTAAAAACATTTAGACATCTTACTTATCTTTTTTATTTTTTAAAAGACCAACCACCATTGACATATACATAAAATTAATACAAGATGTGAGGGACTGCTATCACAGAATCAAAGAGAAATCTTCTAAAGACATAGTTTCGTCTTCACCTTGAAGGTCAATAGAGGCCAGATGTACAAAGTGCAGAGTAAAGTTAGAAAATTGACAATATTCCTGGGATCTGTTAACCAAGTATGACAGTGATTTGAAAGAGGAATGGTTTATATGAACTTTCAATTATAAGGCTTTGGAAGATCTTAACTGCTATGAGGAGGTAGCCGATATGCCTCACAAAAGGTAGTCAAAATTCAAACAACATAGAATCATCTTAAAAGTTTCTTCTTAAAATGCACCTAGAAACATGCAGGTAACAGAAAATGCTATATCAACTTTATATTCAATTTCATTACAATAATGTATTCGAAATCTAACCATTTGGTTAAAGACAGAGATACGATAGATAGGCATATATTTGATTATATTAATGCAACAAAAAAAATTACACTATATCCTCATAAAAACTTTATTGTTTTTAACAAAGCCACTGAACAATCTTTCCATTAAATCTTACTATTTAGAGAACAATATATTTCTTTATATATTACACTGCAGCCTAACTGTGCTTATGTCATCACATTAAAATTATATTTTAAAAAGAAACGCGCAACAAACAAAAAGAAGCAGAATGTATAAAGGAAAATGGAATTTAAAAATCTTGATTTATTTTGCTGTAGTTGATTGTTTATCCAAAATTGATTGTCTTAAACAATTATTGTTGCAGTTTATAAAACTGACAGATGCTCATTTGTTACTAAAGCTGAACATGAAAAAAAAACAACACAAGAAGAAAAGAGAGAGGGTATAGAAAGAGAAAAGAGAGAAGAAGGGGTACAGGGGAGGGGAAAAGAGAAAAAGAGAGAAGGGAAGAAAACAATAGGTTAACCTCCTAGATTGGCAGGCAGATGGAAAATGAGCCATCTTCTCCTTTTTTATTCTCTCATTGTTTTTTTTTTTTTTTGGTTTTGTTTTTTTATAAGGGAGCTAGATTGGAGGTAACCTTTTGCATCTCAAATGGGTCTCGGATGGTTCTTTATTCAAGCTGTCATAAAACATTTTGACAGGCCAGAGCAATTCTGGCATAAAAACATGAAATACTGCCCAGCTTGGATTCAAAGACATTGTTAGAAGACATGGTAGGAGGAAACAAAATGCAAATTGGAATTTCTTCACTAAACTCCTCCATTGTGTTTATACCTTTAAATGTAGCACTTGGGGCCATAGAGAGTTGAGGGCACCTGATACAAATGACTGGACATTCTATTAAATTCAGTGCAGTGCTCTAAAAGCTAGTTAAATGGTTGCTTTCAAGTTTCTGTAAAAATTCAATCTGGTGTCTTAGCACCTAGGAAAATTGTCAGTGTACTAAAGGAATAAAAGGACACCAACTTGTAAATAGCTGGTGACCATGGTGTTGTACTTTATGTATTTTAGATAAAGTCATAAAATAAAATAAAATGCCTGATTCTCATCAAATGACAACAAAAGGCATCCTTGCAAATAGGATTTACCAAGAGATTATTTGTTTACGTGTATTTTATTTTTTCATTACTCATTTAAAAGTGAATGTTTTAAAATAATGAAAATATTGACATAATTTCTGAATATTCTGGTTTGTTGCTAATCCCAACTTAAGGGTATGAGCTTTTTTTGTTTTAATATCTCATTTACATTTCTCATGAAAGTTAAATATCTTATAACCACCACTGATATTTTACTCTAGAAATTAAAACTGTTTATATACAGCAAGTTTATCTTATCTATATTATCAGGTAAAACATACAGCTTTTTTTTTCTGATTACAAACTGGATATGAAATGTAAAAAAAGTGAATGGCATTAAAATATTAAAACCAAGTGATGACAATTAAGCATAAGGCTATGCAACAAGTTTTGGATAAGCCATGTTTCAATTTACCTTTGGCATTTACCTGCAAGTTAAAAGCAAATAAACTAAATGTATTTGATAATTTTGGGATGTCTCAGATATACTCAATAAATGAAAGAAATGTGACACACTGACTATGGTAATATTAAATAACTGTGCCATAAATTATTCACATATAGGTAGGAGCAGGGATTCTAGGAACTATGATCTTATGTTACTCATATACATTTAACACTAGAAATAAAAAATTAAGCATTCAAGTTTTGATCCTCTCCTTCCTGTCTGGTGAAAAATATTCTCTCATAAAAGAGAAAAAAAAATGGAACCTCCACTTTTTCTGTATATCTTCTTGATGTAAACTGCTCTCATCACTGAGGATTGTCACAGGACAATCACTTGTCAAATTAGCAAAAGGAAGCTCCAATATTGGAAAAATCAAATAATCCCAGGTGAGGTAGCAAAAATCACACATGTTCAGTGATAATCAAGGGCAAATTCAAGTTTTGTGAGGCTTGAAACTTACGCAATTTGGGATACCCTTTTTAAGAAAAAGAATATATGACCATATACACAAAATTGCTGGACATTCTCAGGCCTTCAAAAAAATTCCTTGAAAGTGAGGGGCCCTGGAACATAAACTTCATAATAAAGCCATCTTTGGCCATACCTTTTACTTTAATTTGTAGTGATATGTAGTATCCCACATGCCCTTCCTGCCTTCAAAGCTTGGAATTCTATGAGTTTCATGTTCAATTAGGATTTGTATTATGTAAAACCACTTCTCTTTCTAAATTAAAGTCAAGGTAAATGTTGATTCAACAAATATAAACAGATTGAAGAAATACAGAAATAATAAGAACATTCACAAATTGTGAATTTAAACTACACATTTTCATTGGAATTAAAAAAAAGGCTGATGAGGAAATTCTAAAACAGAATAGGAATTCCTGATCGATGATGAGATATCCTTATGACTTTAGGATGGGTACATAATATCTTCTTAGACAATGACATAAGAATCAGATAAAAAATGCAATAAAATTTATAATTCTTATGCCGTTTATAGGAAATTTATGCATCAAAAATTTAGTATAGAGTACAGCTACTAAGCAAAATACATAAAATTGGTTTTTAATATTTTCAAGGATTAAAAACAGGAATAATGGGCTTGGGTAACAGTATAATTAATTATCAGAATGGAAATTATTTGATTGTTAGATTTTGATTTTGCCTGCATAAAGTAATAACATTTACCTGCATGGTTCTCATTTTCACTTGCTATTCACATTGCAAAAATAATAGGTTTAATGCAGATGGACGTCTATTTTCTTTGGCTCCGTGAGCTTTCTTCTGACTATGATTTCTAAGATGAACTTTTAAAAATCAGAGGATTTAATCCTACTATTATACTATTTATGCTCCATGAAATATCTATCAGTGATAATTTATAGTAGCTGAAGACAAGGAGGCTCCTTAGCTTGTATCACTAGCTGGGCGGAAAAAAAGGGCCTATTCTTCTATCTTGAAATGATGTTCCTTAGCTAGAACATGGGCGCATGCAACATTTAATAGATTATTATTAGAGTGCTAAGAAACACTTGGGCAAAGTTTTCAAAAGGAAAAATTATGATGTAAAAGCAGCTGAATATTATGTAAGTTATATTACATTTCTAAATATATTTTATTTTTACAAATTCACATCACATGACATTCATTCTAAATATCTCATTCAAATGTTTTCTAACAACATTTGAGTTCATTATCTAATTTCAAGAAGGATGCATGAGGATTTTGTTCATGCCAATATTGATAACTGTATTAATTGGGGTACATAATAATAAAGAAAAGCCAAACACTTACAATGAAAGTAAAGTTCTTCATCCCCTTCTTGGTCAGCTTTGCTATAACCACAGTGCCTGGAATAAAGCAAATTTGTGACAATCTCAATAAATAATCTTACCTTATTTAAAATTCAGTGTAATGTACCTCAGTTTTTTTTTAACAACATAGTAGTTAGAGCTATAAGCAAAATACAAAAACCTTCCTGTTCCATAATTATTAACTAATTTAGTAATAATATAGCAATCCATATGATTTTAAAAATGCACAGAAAACAAAGTTTTTGTGTGAAAAAATGTAAAGGGAACGCTTTGTAAATTTAGATTTATCAATGAGTAAATATTTGCTTACATCTTTTCTGAAGGAAACAAACAAACAGATTTTAAGTGATTTCCACAGACTCTTAAATAACTAAAAGAGTAAATCTTTCCCCAGGTATCTTCTAAATTAACAGATTTTAAATGATTTCCACAGACTCTTAAATAACTAAAAGAGTAAATCTTTCCCCAGGTATCTTCTAAATTTACTATGAAACACTAACTCTGAAAATAACCAGTAAAAATTCACTCAGTAGAAATTACAACACTCATTCCCGTTAAACTAAGGACAGTGATCAAACTCATACTGTATTTTGATCTTGGGAGAATGACAATTTATTGACCTTTAGTGTTTTATATCAGACGAAGAATGTTTACATTTACTATTTAAAACTTTAATATACTAAATCAATAAACAATAGGCTGACATAATTCTGAAATATCAATATATTTTGTGTTAGAGATTAGATCAAATTTGTGTTGTACCTTCTTCCAATGATGAAGCCAAAGACCATGAACACCAAAATTATGGTCCCGGCCACAGCAACCACAGCGATTATAATAACAGGATTTTGTTCACTTGAGACGGCTGTAGCTGTAAATAGAGGAAACGGGTTCAGAAACATTGATAACACGCAAGAACGTGAGAGGCTAAACAAGAGATATCTCTTTTATTTAATTCACTTCTAATTTTAAATAAATGCACTATACTATAACCATATAAATTTAAATAAATGTTTATTTCTGCATTTTAAAGCAGTGATTAGGACAATACTTGCACCTATTTTATATATCTTGGCTATAAAAGAAACCCATCAATTTCTTATTGAATGGCTATATCCCTACTTAGTCGTTGGAGGCTTAGTTATGCATCCAGAGGTAGAAACACTTGATTTGCAAATGCTATTGAATACCTCTGTTCCTCAGCAAGGCATGTGATAACTCTTTGTCTTTATTTCTGGTATGTAAAATAGTAACCAAAACACATACTCCATGTATTTTTAAAGCACTTTAATATACATTGAATGCTTTGTCTCCTGTTCCTCAGCAAGGCATGTGATAACTCTTTGTCTTTATTTCTGGTATGTAAAATAGGAACCAAAACACATACTCCATGTATTTTTAAAGCACTTTAATATACATTGAATGCTTTGTCTCTTACATCATCAAAATAGAATAAAAAACATCATGTAGTCATGGTAAAGCATCATGAATTTATAGTTCACTGTAATTCTGAAAAAAGATAAGCTGAATTGCTGGTGCTAATTTTCATAAAGTATGCAGTAACCAGATTTGAGAGTTTAAGATTATAAAGGAGCTAGCTTCTTTATAAAAGAGAAAACTTTCTGCAAGTATGTTAAAAAACACTTTATCATTATCTAATTGTAAACATTTCTTGTACAATACTAAGTGATTCTTCTATGCTCATTAAGGCAAGCCCAGCTGGACCTTTCTGAGAGTCTCTTTGGGAACAAGTACATATTTACATGTCCTTTAAAACAGCTTCTGATTCAGAATTCTTCAAAGTAACATGAACTTATCACTACTATTTTTTTCGAATTAGTAAAGTTTTACTTATATGGTAATTCACAATTGTCAGATTTTCCCCATAGGATTATATTTTCAATACCAGCATAGACTTCATAAAATCATCAAAGACACACAAAATAATAAAAATGTATATTCTTATAAATGATCCAGTTGCAAATATTATATAATATATAATATGAAACTAATATAGTTTGCTTATTCTGAAACAATCAACAGCTGTACTCTTTTATTTAAAGCAGGATGGAAAAAACCACTTCTTGTTGGTGGCAAGGGACTGGGTCTCTAGAGTAGGAAATCATATGTAGGCAGAGTATATCTCACCACAATAGGCAGCATAAAATTCTTTTCTGATCGGCCTTTCTCTAGTTTATCTACGTCTGTCTCATTTTGACAACTTATCTCAATTTTATATACCTATGCTAACAAGAGAGAGCTCCTACACTGAAAAATAGTAAAAATAACTGGTTTAATAGATAGTTTCTCAACAAAGGTACTATATACACTTCCTAATTTATCACCTGCTGATTTGCTCCCTGAGGGAAGTAAACAAAGGTTAAAAAAAAAAAAAAAAGAAAACTATTCCAAGTTTTAATTTCTAAATTACAGCATATTATCACACAACAGAGAAAAGAGGACTTCAAGTATTGTTCGGTAGTTTTTTGTTTTTACCTGCATATACATATATTTATAAAGAGAGGAAAAGGAATGGAGTTGTTCTACTTATGAGGAAGGAAAAATTATACACATGTGTGTAGAAATTCTTTCCATTCAATCAGTGTGTCCCATGGGTCTAATTCTTTGCTTGTCTTAGGCTCAGTTCTTCCCTTAGCTTTAGAAATGGAACTCCAATGAGAAAACTTAACTTAGGTGAATGATGAATCAAAATTTATATTTATGTGTTTTTATATATAGTCAGGGTCATACTTTAATCTTTCCATAGTTGACATTTACAGTTAATATTTTCATCTGTTTCATGGGCAATACATTTTTGAACTAATTTTTAAAGGCTATACAGAACACCATGGTTTAAAAATTGTAAAAACAGTAGATTTGACTCTGTATCGAAGGGGATTTTAAGATGTATGTGCAATGGTATGGACTGTTTAACTTGTGTTTTCAAACGATGCTGGAGTGACTTCTTTTCGGCAGCATCTGCCCTCCTGCCCTGCTTCCTAGCACAGTGACTCACTGTTCCCTAACATGCTGATAACTTTGGCCCATGCACTGTACCAGTATTTAATTGTGTGGCCAGAATCTGTGTACCTGTCTGTCTTTTTCACTGCACTTTCAGCTGACAGCACCAACTGTGCCATCTAACTCTTAGCATCCCTAACTCTTAGCACAGTATCTTGTACTAACTCAGTGTTTCTTAGAGGGTAGTCTGGGAATCCCTGAGGGTCCTCAAGAGCTTTCCAGGGAATCTGCAAGATCAAACTATTTTCATATAATACAAAGATGTTATTTGTCTTTTTCATTCTCATTTGCTCACAAGAGCACAGCTGAGTTTCCAGAAGCTACATGACTTGTGAAATGTCATCACTAAATGTCTAATGTGTTTATGTAATATGTTTTTAAAGTTTCAGTTTTAACTTCTAATGTGATGAAAACTGGAATATATAACCCACACAAACAAAATCTTTTTGAGAGTCCTCTGAGATCCAAAAGTTTGAGAAAGGTTGTTTTACATAATAAGAGTTAATATATATATATTAATAAATACTAACTTAATGTAAGTTAATAATATATATTATATATATTATAATATATAATAAGAGTTAATAATAAGTTAATATACACAAAGTACCTAGTACAGTGTCTATACTTGACACTCATGCTAGGCACTATACTTGGCATTTTGTGTATATTAACTTATTTAATCCTCAGAATACCCTATGAGTAGGGTACTACTATTCTAGAATTTAGTGTACAGAGAAGTAGCTCATTCAAAGTCCTACAACTGGACCTGGCAAAACTGAGATTTGAAACCAGGCATTTGTCTGCTGGCATTGACAGTTACTTAATACTGAGTTCTACATTGATGAGTGTGTGGTATTCATTCACTGCTCATTTACTGAGTGCCTTCTACGTGCCAAGCACTGCAGTAGGCACTGGCAAGACAACAGTAATTTAAAAAAAGATATGGATCCTTCTTTCATCAACATTACATTCCAGTGACAGAGAATATTCTGATGATAAAAAAAAATCACCAAATTCTTTCTAAAGCAAAAATCCACTTACAACATTCATTTCACATGATCATTCAGGTTCTACTACTTCAACTTATTCTCTGAGGCTTAATTATTTCTTTTGTAAATAATGAAAAGAACATCTATTAATCTCAGCACTCAATAAATAATAGTTTGGTCCATATTCTCAATTTACAAAGTAAGGAAAAGCCACAAATTCATTTTGGAAGTTTTCAAACCTAAATGTGAGATAACTAATTGATGTTTCTAGTTTAAGTTTAAACTATTCATTATAATATGAATATTAAAAACAAAAAGTAAAAATAAAAAAATGAAAAAAACATAATTTGAAGTGTCTTATTTATTATGTTAGAAGTCATAAAGTGATATCATGAGATCAGTCTGAGTTGAAAACTACCAGAACAAATTTTAACCCTTGACCACTCAAATGTTTAAATGTTGAAATCTTAATCTAAAGTGCTTTATGTTTTGGGGGCTAGTAAATTTAGATACTGCCATTTTTGGTCTTACATTCTCCATTCAAAAATATTTTGAAAGAAGAATATTGTATAGTTAATGCAAAGGATATTTATCAATTTACTCTACCTTTTAAAAGATCTATAAAAGTGTTTCTCTGAAGTCAAAATAACTCTTTAATAAAACTATATTGATTAAATTTGTTTAGAAACATTTTTTTTAAATTGAGAAAAGAGAATCATACAACATTTTTTTAGGAGAATCATATAACATTTTTTTAAAACTCACTATTATTTAGAATTTTGTAGGAACACTAGATTTGCAAGAAGATGAGGAGGTAACAGTTGGATGAACCTTGTTGCCTGAATAGTAATGTCATGAGGAATCAAAAACTCAAAAATAAAGAAACACACGGAGACCTCAGCCTAGCTGAAGAGCAACCAGCAGTGGCACTCAAGGTGTTCTGAACATGCACTCTAACAGTAAACTGTGACATGCATCCTGACATACACACCTGTTTATTTATTATATACTGTATATATTTTTACTACAATATTGTGTTCCATTATAAAACATAAAATTATAAAGGGGCTTCTTTGATATTTGGTTATATTCTATTTTTAAGCTGAGTGATGGGAACAGAGATATTCATTTAATTATATTCTTTAAATTTCATAGACACTTTAAACATATTCTTTAGCATGCTTAAAATATTTCATAACAAAAAAGGACAAATGACAAAAATAAAAAGAAATACAGGTTTTAAGATCTTTCTGAACTCCAGTTTTTGAAATCATTGCTAAAGGGCAAGTAGCTTAAATTAACACAGGTTCTTAGATCCTATCTTTCTCTTGCCCACCCTAGTATACATCCTGGCCTCATGTGGGAGTTTCTGTGAAGTAGTTTTGATGAACACAATTAGAGTAAGATCATTTTGAGGTTTACAGACACATCTTGTGTCAACACACAAATAGAATGAGTCCTGCTTCTGTTTCTAACTTTACCTTTTTTTTTAACAAAAATACATTATATATATATTATGAATATATTAAAGAATATAGATCATTCTTTATATATATTATATATTAAGATATATTAAAGAATCTATATATTATATGTAATATATATTATATTAAAGAATATAGATCATTCTTTATATATATTATATATTAAGATATATTAAAGAATCTATATATTATATGTAATATATATTATATTAAAGAATATATATTCTTTTATATATAAAAGAATATATTAAAGAATCTAATTTATATGTAAAGAATCTAATTTAAGTTGTAAGGTTCTAGCATTGCTAAATAGGTAAGCAAATTTTAAATTATTATTCTGAACAACATTTACAAAGTGCATATACATGTACATATATGTTTATATATAAAAAATATTTTGATGCAAATCACTCCTATATTGACAAAAAATATGCCAGTATGTGTATACAGTACATACACAGTATGTGTGTATATATGCCAGAGTTATTGAGTGTAAGAAGCCAAACCAAAGTTGGTAATTACCTTCAAACATTTTACCTGTAGCTTCCTCTAGTGTAGCAACATCAAGTCTGGGACTGTAATTTCCATAACCAGCAGCAGTAAAAGCCCGAATCTGGAAAACATACACTGTTCCTGGTTTCAAATTATTAATGGAGGCAGAAGTGGACTTGGTTTTTACTGTTGAGTAAGTCCGTTCCCTTTGATCCTAGAAACAATATTTACAGGTAATATTTAATTGTGATTGCAACCAGACAACTTGACAGTCAATTCTTGCAATTTACTTCAATTTGCTGCATTGTTTTTATAGAGGCTACATTTTACCTTGTGGAATATTACAGCATTGAGTTGTTTCTAAGACAATATAAAATGTAAATGGGAAAGGTATGCCTTTGTTCTACAAATTTCAAAGAGAAATAATATCGTTAAAACTTTTATGGTATTCTGAGCTTCTGCTTTGTCAGGACAGGGCACAATGGCAGGACCTATTTAGCCATAATACAAATTGATCAAAACGTGGGTACACCTGTAAAATCTATGGTTTAAAAGAGGTCTTCATGTCATAATGTAGTTCTCTTAATTTTTTCCTGAATGTTATTTAGCAAGCAAAATGCCATATGCTAACAATGTAGAAAGTTATTAAATCAGTTAACACTATCACCACACTGACATATCAATTATTTTTAATAAAAGCCACATTTCTCACAGAATAAAACCACATCTGCAAAATAGTATTTAATGAAATATTTTTACATTAAAATTTTAAATATGAAAGTTAAAATATTACATGGTTTATGGTTTGACAATATTTTAAACACCATTTAGTTCAATCTCCTATTTTGATGTGAAAACTGAGGCTTGCAGAGTTTATTAAAATAATGAAGTCACATTTTTATCATCAATTTTTCATCCTCTAAGCATTAAACATATTTTTATATGTGTATGTGTGTATGTAGGCATATATAAGTGTAAGAATAAAATAAAAAATTCAAGCATATAAAAACTCCATCAAAATATTTAAATAAATAAAAATTCAAAGCTTCACTGATGTGATTCTCATAGGCTATTTATGAATAAAAGTTATAAAAAATTATACTTCAAAATATCTAATTTTAGACAGTTCTTATTTATCCTATAATAAATATCTTTGTTCAACTTTCTCTGACAATAAAATTCATAGAAATCTTAAAACGTCAGTCTGACTTTTTGATTTGCCTTCATGCAGATGTCTGCATATATACTTAAACCTGATTTAGTGAAACTGAACTGTGACTGTCTTCATTATAATCATTTATAAAAATGACAGTTGGTATTACATGTATTTATCTCAAGTAAAAAACTAGTCATAACTCAGATGACACAACAATATATAAATCACATGCTTGCATATATTACAATAAAATATAATGCAGTACTGCTACTGTCTTCTAATAATTGCACAATTTGTGAATTTAATGCTTAATGTAGATACATTCTGTTTGTCACACAAAATAAAAAATAACAATTCCAGAGCAAGAATTTGCAAAATATTTCAGATTTTCAACATATTTCATATTTGCATTGTGAGAAACTTTACTCTCATTGCCTAACTTATATTTAAAAAAAATGTGTTTTATTGCTTTTGAAATCTGATATAATTTCATGAAGGACTGTTAGAATTCACTGAAAAACAGATATAACAAAAACCACATTAAAAACAATGTTCCCCTATCAAACACATTTGGTGGGACAAGAAATATATTCCCTGGTACAAAAATGAAGCATACAAAATGCAAGTGTGGCCATGAAGTCATGAAGTAATAATGCAAATAATAAGCAAAATTATTTTAAACTTAATCTAAAAAATTAGCACTAACTTTATTTTAAACTATGTTTTTCTTTGAAGAAAAAAATGTATCTATTACCCATGTACTGTATGCATTTCAATTTATTCAATTAATTCAACACAGCCCCATAGTTTTTCCAAAGCGTTAGGCCCCCATTTTGTAATTCTGTCTAATGGTTAAAATGGGTATGTACATTATAGCACTTCAGCCAACTAAGTTAATAGTAGTAACACTTATTATTACTATTACTTTAATAATGGTAATAGTTTCTGTGTTTCAAATCTTCAACAAGATCTTTCTGTAGGTGGGACCTGGATAATAATTTGTGAACAAGTTATACATATAAAATTAATATAATATAAAAATAATATATATTTGTATTTTTTCTCCTCTCCAAACAAAACAGAAATATATACACTCATATACTCAGATGTATCACTATTGACTAAAATTTAGTCATTATATGGAGATTAAAGGAGTAGCACCTGGGTTTCAGCCATATGATTTTTCATGTAGGGAGAGGTGTAAAGAACTGGTAGACACTATTAGCATAACGTATATGAGATAAACTTCAGGAAGAATTTAAAGGAGTGAAATATCACCTGATTCTTAAGAATACTACATATTTATTATACAAAATACTCTTATTTTTTTAAATTTCTAAATTATTTGAGGGTATCATCATTATCACCGAAATTGCATAAATTAAAGAAATCATTATGAGCCTAAACAGACAAACTAAATAAAACTGTTTCCAAAAATGCATTGGGGCTGTGTGGTTTCTGTGGTACTATAACATCCTACATCTAATTATTATGATATCAAAAACTGATTAAATAAATATACAAATGGAATATTTTCATTTATGTAACACAGAAACTCAATACATAGAAATCATAATTATAATGATGAATCAGAGACTCAGGGAGATGATTACTAAAAATGACTAAAATTAATTACGAAGTTTGAAGAAGCTCCAGATAGTTGGCATAATGACCAACCTCAGTCTACAATACAGCAGGATGACACAAGACACACCGCACATTGCTGTACATTTCAGCTGCTCTTAGCACTTACTTTCTCGTAATACTTGATTTCATATTCTGTGATGACTCCATTGGGATGCTCTGGTTCCTGCCAGGAAAGCTCGACACTCCGCTGCAGCACTCTCTCCTTCATTACTCCGCTCACTTGCGAGGGAGCTGTTTGGACAAGATGTGTCAATAAACAATGAGAAAATTCACTGGATGCCTCAAATCAAATGTCACAACTGATCAGTCCCATGCTGTGCCAGTTTCATTAAGGTAAAAGAAAGCACCTTTTCATAGCTCACAATTCAGAAGCTAATGAATATTCAAACAGGACCTTATTACTGTTCATAAACCTTAATAGAAATTTAAATTAAAGTGCAAACAGCAGAAGATAGCATTGTTCAAGTTAGTGAAAAATGGAAATGATGGGCTGAGAATGACAATTAAGCAAATAAATGCTAATTAAGGCTAGAAAATATGATTTCAGATTAATCTCCAGTTATAAACTAAGTCTAAATATTTATTTCAAAAGCAACAGCAATTACAGTTTTTAAAAGAAAAATAAATAATTTAATACTATGCCAGAAAAAGTATATGGAATGACTCCTTTAATATTAAAGGGATCACACTGTTTAAAACGTTTTTATGTTTCACTTCTATATGTGTGAGTGTGTGTGTATTCCCAAAGAATTCCAAGTAATGTTGGAAAAAAATTTTGTACTTTATTAGGTCAACCTCAAGGAAATACAAATGCTGCTACTAGTTAAAATATATGCATGAACACACATACACTCACATACAGACAATGTAACCTAGGTTTCAAGCTTTGATAGCAGCAATTTGAAGCTACAGTCTTACTTTCTCTTTCTATATAGATAATAATATGCTTAAAGTTCTTTCATTCTAATTAGTGGCATATATTCTTTCTGGTAGCTAAGACTGTGGAATGTAGCAAACTAATTTGCTCTGTCTAATTTGCTCAGTGATGATTAACTAGTTGTCTTCTCTGTCTAAATGAGTAGCAGCACTGGCTTGGCTGAATTTCAGTGGGGTCATTATGTTCCATGTATCATGCTCTATCTCATTCTGTAAAATATTTTCAGACTGTTAATCTAATTTTCAGACATCCAAAATTGTTAATAATCCTGCTGACAGAAAAGCAATTACATGGGGCCTAAGCTGTTTAATCAACCTTCTGATGTTTATCCCTTTGGCTTTATTTTGTTTCCTCTACTTCTTAATATTTTCCTTTATCAATGTCTAGAACACACATTTTTCACTTCTTTCTGACTTGGCAATTTTGAAGAAAGGACATGGAAGAAGCATGACTCCTATTTCCTCCCAGATTACCAACAAAAGCATAACTAGGGCAGATTAAGTGAGACAACTTTCCCTTCAAAAGGTTGCAGCTGAAGTACTCAACAGACTGTTTACAGACTAAATGAATTTCTGATATGTTTTCCATGAATCAAATTTCTAATAAGAAAATTTTTTTCTACCACAACTTTCCAAACCTGAATATATGCAGCAAAGAAGAAATTGTCTCTAAAGTGGATATGTGTCTCCATCCAGAACAGGCTTAGCACATTTTAGCAGACTGTGATGTTCAAGAGACTGCTTCCTTAGGCCATAGCCTTGGGAAACATGAACACCAAGTAATCCTGAGGTGCGATCCTATTGAACAAATAATCTCTAATGGTCTAAATTACTTAACAAAATCATTCAGAAAAATCTATATTTTAACTTTAATTGGTAGAATAAGAAAAAGAAATGCAGTACAGGTGAGAATACTGCAATGATCAACATAATGTAATTTACCCAAAAGGGCTGCTGGTCTATGATCAGGGTTTACAACTTATGTGTGCCATTTGAAAATAGGTTAGAAGGAAATCAGTTAGAGAGCTAGTATGTGTAAATCTCCAGGTCTCTTTTAAATAACACGCATAGCTTAATGTGATTTTCAATATAAGTCAAACTATGACCTTTTACTTGGTTTCTGTCCTTAAGTACTATGGTGAGGGGCAGAAGACACTTCCAAGGTATGGAAGAGACTTGGGGATACAAATCTACCTCATTTAGTTTCCGACACATTAAAGCAAGACCTGGGTATAAAATGGGACTTCATTTCTGTAAGTTATACATCAAAATTACATTCATTTTTTTCATCCTGGAAAAGAACTTTTACAAATACAATTATAGTAATTGGGAAATGGGGAACAGAAAGGCACCTAAAAATACATTTTAATTATATAAAATTTTGAAACTCATATCACAGCACTAACAGTGCAGTATGCTACAATATATTTTCCTTCTCTCACATAAGAAGCTATATCTGATAATGACTACATTCCTGATTTCTTGGATATTTCTTTTTTTTTAAATCACCTGCTGACACTATATCAAGTCACATGTTTTAAGAGGGTCAGATTGAAGTACTAGCACATGGCCCTTGAGAATGGATAAACTGCATGATATGCAAAATCTTTGTTTTATGTCCTTCAAACACATTTGGTACAAGAAAACTTGTTATATTTTCCCTTGAGTTTCAATAGGCATACAGGATGTACAATTCACAGGATATATGCAGCTTATAAACAAAAACATCTCTAACCTAGTCAGATTCTAACAATGTCATTATTTTCAAATAAAGTTATACATTAAAGCAAATTTGAAGTGGCATAAAGGTAGGCTAATCTAAAAACACAATGATTTCTATGGTTAATATATTTGATCTACTAAATTAATCACATCATACCAATTTTACTAGGAATGTGCCAAAATATTCAATTAACTATAATCTGTAGTTCATTTCTGAAAAGAAAATGTAAACGACTAAATTACATGCATATTTAAGAAACAATTAGGTGTTATGACATTTAAAGTATAATTTTCATAATTATCAAATGAAATTAAATATACTGCAGTTGGAATTGATGTGAAACTAATAAAGAATAACCAACAATAATAAAAGTCCCTGAGTTAGAAAATGTAGAAAAACAAATAAGAGGAACTTTTTGACATGAATTTTGAGTAGGACTTCTAATGAATAATTAACAGATTTATTTCTCATCTAAGTTTCTAGAAATATTCAAATATAAAAATTGTTTTCAACTAAAGAAACAGATGAAACTTTTTTTCACTTAAAGATCTTCAAGACTTATCGGGACATAAGACATAATAATTAAATAAAATATCAAACAGACTAAGCCATGAAACACATTATTATTCGTATTTGGAATCTTCATGAAAGACAATGAAAGATAATCTTAGGAAATTCAGAAATGGTTTCCATAGTTCAAATGGTAAATTTCAACAGCATAAAAATGAAGTTGATAAAGTTGATGAAACAGGAAAGCGAAAGTCTAATGACAGGCAGAAAAGTAAATTTGTGGGCTGGTTTGTTAGTAAGCGACTCTGAATTGAAAAATAATCAGTAATAAGAATGATAGTTTAATGTAAGGATGTGAAACAATTAGCATTTTATAGATTTTGAGCTTCAAACACTCCTATGTGGTGATTTTTGATCTTAATCAATTTCCAATTAAAATCCAATTATAAAAAATATATTTAAATTACACATTGGACTATATTCTTAAGTGCTCCATTCTTCCCTCTAAAATGTTAAGCTTACCTGTATGTACAGGGAAATTTTCTTATCATAAAGCGGAGAAAAAATGAAGCACAGCAGGCAGAATGGCCCCCCAAAGATGTCCATACTCTAATCTCTGGAACATGTGAATGTGTAAATTACATGGCTAAAGGGACATTGCAAATGTAATTAAGGCTATAGTCTTTAGAATAATACAAAAAAATTCCTGAATTTTTCTCAGAGGGCCCAATCTAACCATATGAGCCCTTAAGGGCAGAGATGTTTCTCCAACCAGGGTCAGAGAGTTGCTGCAGAAGTCAGAAGGATTTGAATTGTGAGAGGAAATCAACCTGTTATTGCTGGAAGGAGCCACATGGGAAACAGAAGAATATATGGGGACAGCCTTTAGGAGTAAAGGCTGACAGGCAGGGAAATGGAGACTTCAGTCCTCCAAGCACAAAGAAACTGAATTCTGCCAATAACAGGAATGCTTGGAAGTAGATCTTCCCCAAAGCCTCCGAATAGGAGCCCAGACCAGCTGACAACTTGATTTCAGCCTTGTGAGACTGTCAGCAGAGGATCCAGCTGAGCCTTGCTGTGCCCAGACTTCTGACACACAAACTGTGAGATAATAAATTAGTGTTGTTTTAAATTGTTCTGGTAATTGTGGCAGCAACAGAACACTAATAAATACAGTAAGGAGAAAAGTAGACCTACTGAGTCAGCAGAGGATCCAGCTGAGCCTTGCTGTGCCCAGACTTCTGACACACAAACTGTGAGATAATAAATTAGTGTTGTTTTAAATTGTTGTGGTAATTGTGGCAGCAACAGAACACTAATAAATACAGTAAGGAGAAAAGTAGACCTACTGAAATTTTTATGAAGTCTATGAAAAAAGGTTAGTGATAACGCAGTTTAATAATATGATATATCAAACTTCATGTTGAAATAGCATGGAGTCAAGGAATATTGTTCTTGATTAAGACCCCAAACACAATGTTTTATAGAAAAGAAATTTCCGTTACACGTTTTGAAGAAACATATTTTTTTTTGTGGTGGAACTTTAATGAAGCTCATGAGTCTCATTTTGGATTTAACAAGTAATTTATTTATACCAGTCATCATTTTCCTTGCACTTTTGTTCTAACCTAATTTCAACAAAGAATGAAGTGGAAAAATGTATTTGTATTTCCAAACAATACAGTGAGGTAAGATGGGTCAACAAGCATGAAATGACCTTTCCTCATGCATATCAAGTTGTTAAATCTATTGACACGTTTGATTTCTACTAGGTAAATATAAAAAGTGAAAATGAAGCCATCTTTAGAACACAGTCAAAGATAAATCTGATAATAACAGAATCATAGTCTTTTACTGAATACTTTTGTTGCTATTATTATAAGTATGAAATTCATTTTTAACAATCCTTTGAAATAACAAACGTGTATTATTAGGAGCTTAGTATTTTCTAATACACAACGTTCAGCTTTCTTAATCTTCCCCACAGGTGTTTTCATTTTTGCACTATAGGACATATATATAGACACACATATAAATTTATTTCAATAACAAAACATTAGGCCAGAAGTACGCATAGTATAGTGTAGTATCATGTAACACAGCAATTCCATTTTTAGAGTATGTAAAAATATGTATAAAAATGCTAACGTGATTTCATTAAATTTCAATTTCCTGGCATGAAAAAAGGGTCAGTAGCAAGATTATGAACAGTAAGTATTTAAAATAATAATATAAAAAAAAGCACAGGGACTAGGGGCAATTTAGTATACACCAATTATGAAGAATCCATTTGCAATAGATGTCCATCAAATTATCTTTGATTGGAGAGATGCATGATCTGTGACTAAAACAAACATAAAATTTCATTCTATAATAAGTAGTTGAAAAAATATTAGTAGAAGATGAATTGATCATTTTTTCCATAATTAAATTATGATATTTGCATTGCTACCTACTTAACATTAGGTTGATATTCAAAATATAAAATAAACAATGTAATAAGATATAAAATGAGTTTTTAAATAAATTAAAAAAATCTTACTCAAAAGACACCTTGAATAACGGCTAAAGATAAGATATGAAAGTTCAGTGAGAAAATGAGTATGATGTTGAACTGACAAAGCAAGAAAATAAAAGCACCCTGGATAGTAAGTAAGAAAATAAAAGCCGTAGTCAAGTAAGTATACATGTGAATTAAATCAACATATTTCCAGCAGTGTAATAAAATACCTGACAGGAACAACAAGAGTCACTACTCCACTATTTGATCAGCTAAGAACAGTCCTGTTCTTTAAAATAGTGGTTATAAAGTGGTCTGAAAATACATTTTTCTGAGAATGAAATTTTCTTTGGTGTTATCAGATAATTGGTAAACAACCGTTTGGATGTTTAATTACTACAGTACAGGAGTTAGCACTTCCCAGCAAAATCTCTAAGTTAAATGCTTTAAAGGGCAAAGAGGTAACAGTTGTGGAGAAAGCTACAGTTGACTGTTGGTCCTAAGTGCATATTGGGACTTCTGTAGTCTCTGCCAAATTACTTACTAAAATGCCAAAATGAAGGGCTAATTTGTAACTCCTGGTACCTCTCAATGTATAAAAATCAATCAATCAATCAATCTAGAACACAGTAGGTATAAATTAGGCAGCTTCCCAGAACTAGCTGTCTGACTCACACCAGTCCTATTCACAAATGAATAACTAAATGATGACCTAACAAGGCAATTTAGAAGGGTCAGTGAACCCTTGATATCGAGTCATACATGTTTCTTATCTTTTCAATCAACAGTTAATACTATTTTTTTTTTTTTACCTATTTTAGTTCTAGTCAACACATATTTGTTTGGCATTACTATATGCAGGATATAGAGGGTTTTTATAGATTTTCACAGTTTTCAAAATTTCCTCTCTCTCTATATATATGCGTGTGCATGCGTACACACACACACACACACACATCACCTTTCTTTCCTACTATAACCTAACGAAGTAGTTATCATTGTCTTTTTATTGGCAAAGAAGCTGAGCCTTTCAGAAATTAAGAAGCATCCCCTCAGGAAGAGGCAGATTTCAGATTAAGTCCAAAGTCCTAACTCCCAGCTTTTTCCAACTATGCTGAAATAATTCTAGGTGCTGGCTCTTCTTGAGAGCATATATTAGAAGGAGGAAAGCTGAGTAGTCATTCATTCATTTAATATTTATTGAGAATCCACAATGTGACGGGACATTAGGTTTTGGGGATATAATAATGAGAAGACCCTTAGGTATCTGCTCAACGGGCAGTACTTCTAGAACCTGAAGCTAGCAGAAGAGGTTAAGCTGAGCAAGAATTTTTTTAAGTCATTTTTTTTTTAAATCGCAAATGCCTGTTTATGCTACCAATCTCAAAAAGTGCAAAAGAGTGGAAACTGAGATTCCCTCCCAACCTAGTCTCCATGTTACAAAGATACCTTTCCTTAAAGCAACAATTCTTCACAGTTTTTTTGGTATCCTTCCAGGAATAGTCTAGGTAAAAACAAATGTATGCATTTTATTTATATGAATGGTATTATTCTAACAGGATAGTTCAGAACCTTGATTTTTTTCATTTACACTGTTATTGTATAACATGTATTATTTAACGCATATAGATCTGCATCACTCTTTTATCACCTGTGTTATATTCCATTATATGGGTGTGCCATGATTTATTTGACCAGGCCCTTATCAACAGGTGCAATCCTTTTCCAATATTTTTCTCTTACAAATTATGATGCAATAAAACTTCTGGCAAACTGATATTTAATATGAATTCTCTAAGGAGGAAAAAAACATTTCAGAGCAGTCTAGCACTTACAAGTGAAAAGAGGTGGATAAGGTTATATGACTGAGTAAGCAAAATATGGCCACTGTTAAAACTTTAAATTTAGAGTTATTAAAAAGAAATGAGGGATAAAGTTATTATTATTTAAAATATTCTAGAGTATTGACACTCAAAGTACAGACTGGCTACTCAAAGAGAAGTTGCAAGTCATTGGTCTATAGGACGATGGGGAACTTGTATCAAATGTACACCACCTGTGTCAGTCAGCACTTCTTGTTGCTCAGCCGACATTTTTACTTAGCATGACTTCTTGATGAAGCATTTCTTTTTCTGTGCAACTCCTTGATCATTTTCTTTCTGGTGGAAGCTACTTATATATTGTTCTCTGGAATTTTGAATTAACACTGTCTTTTAAAAGTACTATAACATTAGTCTTAAGTACCCTTCACTGTTAAACTAAAATGCCCAAAATGTAAGATCACTATAAAATTTTACTCATTTCTGATGAGAGCTTCATTCATTCATAACTTCGACAATTTTCAGTGATTGATTATAGTATAAGCAAAGAGTTACATGGACTTCAAAGGTGATGAGGTCTCAGTTCCTACCTTCCAGTAGAGTTTAATCTATAAAACAAGTTAGAACATGAATGTGCACAAACAATTTGAATGCAAAATAAATATTATAGCATAGGTGAGTTACAAACCAAGTGGCAGAAAATTCTTGGAAGGCAGCAAAAAACAAAACACAAAAACATTTCCCTGTTGCCAAAAAATCATGCGTAATTCAGTGTTTGACTGGTATAATGGTATATTTAATTATCAGGAATATTGGTATTATGTCTACTATCTGCAAGAGATAACTCTATATCAATTAGATAATAACACACCCAGGTTCAAGACTGGGCCCAGGACTTTGTCTCTAGTAGCCTCCACCAGTAGGTAACAACTCATCACTGAATCATTCTTCCTCCACTTCAACTAATACAGAATTCTTTTCATTGTTGTTGTTGTTGTTGAAAGTACTGCACAATGCTCCATCTCAAATTTTACATGAATCCATAGCCAAAGGCTACTTTATGTATAAGACAAAGTACATGACTATGGCACTGCTTTAATGATAAAATATTTACAGAAATGATTTATCAGAAAGTATGGGGCAGGTATGCCACACAGCCAGACCCCTTTTTAATAAAGAACATGAACCCTTGAATAGAATAAGTTATTTGATACACACACACACACACACACACACACACACACACACACACACACACACACACACACGGGCACTTCAAAAAGTTCATGGAAAAGTAGAACTGAAAGAGAGTATAAAATCTTTCCATAAACTTTTTGCAGTATCCTCGTGTGTGTGTATGTATATGCATAAATGTATGTGTGAGTCCCATACATTTCAAATAAGTTATACTTTTCCATTAGAATAAAACTTGCATTACTGAACACCAGCTCCCTGCTGTGGACTGATTGAATTGTGTCCCCCAAATTTCATATATCAGAAACTTAATCCCTATTGTAATTGTTGAGGGTGGAAAATTCTATTGTGGTGGTTGAAGGGTGTGGTCTGAGGAGGTGATCAGATTGTAGGACCATGCCATAATGATGGTGCTCAGGGGCATGGTTCTAAGGGATTTAAAGCAAGAGAGAGGAGGGTCTCTCTTTCTCTCTGCTCCTCCATTTTTGCAATGTGACATGCTGACGTCATTGAAGTCAATACCAAAGAAAGCGTGCACTGCAGATTGTAGGACCATGCCATAATGATGGTGCTCAGGGGCATGGTTCTAAGGGATTTAAAGCAAGAGAGAGGAGGGTCTCTCTTTCTCTCTGCTCTTCCATTTTTGCAATGTGACATGCTGACGTCATTGAAGTCAATACCAAAGAAAGCGTGCACTGGCTGTGTTCCCTGGACTTTGGACTTCCCAGCCTCTGAAACTGTAAGCAATAAATTTTGTTTTCTTTCTAAATTACCCAGTTCTGGGTATTTTGTTACAAGCAACAGAAACAGACTAGTGCACCAGCTGTGTACTTAATATGTGACTACACTGCATTTATAACTTCCCAAATACTTTTCCATTACACCAGCAGTTTTCATTATTGTAAAGTCAATGTAATGAATTGCAAACAAAATTTTTAAAGATGAACAAAATGAAATAAAAATCATATAATGATAAATATAATTTCATAAAATGTGTTTCATGTGTGTATGCATAAGGATATGCAAAGTAAAGGTACATAATATGCATCTACAAAGTACTATTAATAAACATATTTAAAAATGTTGAAAGCCACTGTATTACATGATACATAAAATTGAGGTTATATCCATTAATGGAGGGATATATATTTGTTTCAGTTAATATATGGTAATACAAATAATAATACAGCAAAAATGCTTGACAGTTCTGTACTGTGTCTACCATTCATCTACCTCATCCCTAAATTCCTGATATTGGTCAAAAAGAATGACCAATCCCATTATATTTTGGCTGCTATCAATCTCATACTTTCTTTCACTTCTTTGTTTCTTTTTATTCTGTTTCTCTACTTCGTTTTCTTTTACTCTGGTATAGATTGTTTTTGACTGTATTTTTTCCCTAGGCCTAAAATCCATATTTATCCAAGCCAACCTACTTTCTTAAATATTACATAAAATAGTTTTTGAAGATTGTTCCTCACGGGTTTTGTTCATTTCATTTTATTCAAAATGCTCATTCTGATACTTCTCAGAATTAATTTAATTTTAATTTTCCACCCTATTATTAGTTGAAGTATTCAAGAAGGAGAAGAATAAGAGAAGAAAGAGGAAAGAAAGGAGGAGGAAGGGAACAAGGAGGAAGGTTGGAGGAAGAAGTGGAAGAGAAGAGACAGGAAACCTATAGTAGCTCAAGAAGCACTAAAATTACCTCATTTATGTACACTTAAAAAAAGTTATTTCAATTGCTCCAGGTACTCTGAATACACTTCATCTCAAAAGTGCATAAACTTAAGAAATTCATATTGCTTAATAACAAATTCTCAATTAATCAAAAGATTTATTACTTTAAAGTAAGAACTTATTACAAATTAACCACTTAGTTTATTATAGTCTGTTAAATATATTACGACTACCATTGTAGCTTGCATTTAAAATTGTTGCTTTACAAAGTACAAATATAAGCTACTACCTAGGAAGTTAGGCATAAATGAATATTGCAATAAATTTCCTAAACCTGTATGATACCAATGATACTATGTGGCATTACTTTACTATATAATATTTTAGTACCAAGAGAAAATTAATGCAGCTTCGTACAGTGGCCAATTAATACCCAGGAATCACTTATCTGCATTGGAAAAATCTGGCTTATAATGAATGGTTATATGTAGAGAAAGTTACCAATTTATGAATAAGTCTGTTTCCAAAAGTAAATGTGTAATTTAGTTATTTGTAATTTGGACTTCATTTACCATAGAAGTAATATCATAAATGGAAGATCACCAGGCCAGCCCACAAACTTGTTGTATCTGACCCAGAATGTTTTTAAAATACTGTACATTTGCAAAAAAAAGGTGTTGAAAATAAATTGTTTTTACTATTAGTAACTATGCAGAACAAACAAAAAAACAATACAATGAATAAAATGTGTTAGTAATTACTATTGAATGCAGGTGCTTCAGTCCAGGAATGAAGACCTCCCTAAATCCTCCCTACATTCTGGTGTCTTTTAGCCAGAGACAGAAACTGATAAACTCCAGTTTGCTGTGTGTATCTCCCTTCTATTTCCACATATGGAGTTTTGACTTTATTCCTAAAAGTGTCCAGCCACCAGGAAACAACCACCTCAATAACTAACTGGGACACAAACACAAAGAAGACAATACCCCCAGTTTCATCCTGCATTAGTTAAGAGTAGGGGTCTATGGATTATGGGCCAAATTTGGTTAACTACCTGTTTTTGTAAATAAAGTTTCATTGGAACACATGGACCTTATTTATATATTGTCTATAGCTCCTATTGGATTAAAATATGAGAGGTGAGGAATTATAACACAGACAAAATAGCTTGTACAGTATGAAGTATTAATTATCTGACACTTCAAAAAATAATTGCCTTTCTCTGAGTTAGAGTCTGTTTGGCTGCAAGTAGGAAAACCCAAACAGTAGTTTAAGGTTTGCTTTTTCTCAAGCAATAAAAAAAAAAGTATTTCAAAGATAGACTGTTGCTATATTTTGTTCAGTGGTTCAAGGATGTAAAGATGATTCTTATGGCCTTTTCCTCATGGTTGTAATACACCTGCTACTGCTGCGGCTACTAGAGTTATCCCGTCCATGTTGCAGGCATAGAGAAGGAAAAGACAGTGTAGCATGCTTAGGACCTAAATTAGGAAAGCCAATGTTTCCAGTAAGCTCTGGCAATCTTCTGCTTACATCTTACTAGTCTCATTCCTTAGGCTGAGAAACAGATTTTAAAAATTTAAGCTGGGTGTATAGTTACCCTGAAAAAATGATAGTAAAAAAGAAGGAAGGATTTGATATTAGGGAGGAAACTGGTAGTGTCTTCCATCTTCCACCCTCATCTTTCCAATTGCAGGGGAGAAGGAGGTCAGGTAGTCCACTTAATTCTGTCTCTTCCCCAATTAATCTCTCTTTTGAATGTACACCAGAAAGAACCAAGGGGAAGTGATTCAGATTCCACTTCCCTTGTGAAGGCACCAAATCATGATGAAAAGTATGGTTTTTTAAACTAGGAAGTGGAGGAATATTTAAGATACCCCTAAACCCTCATCTGTCAAGTTTAAGGGGTAGGTGAGGAAAAGTTTATTCCTTGTTTAGCTGCACCTGGGAGTTATTTCAGGTAAAGCTTTTCCCTGTAGGACCAAATAGCTGTAGAAAACCTGAACGGGCCCAAGTTCACGTCTGAACCAGTCCCTATCAGGTGATTTAAACAGATTTCCAGTGAGAGAAATCATTTACTAGACGGCATGAATAATGTGTTAACTAACGTGAATGTGGTGCCCTGCTCTTTTAAAAGAACACCTTTCAATGACATTATTTAATTTAGACATTTTATACTTGAGAAATAGTTACGTGAAAAAATGTCTCAAATGGATTCACAGTACAAGCAAGGAACACTTCACCATATATGTTTTAGGCACTTAGTATATGTCCCCATCTCACCACAAAAGAAGGTTTTTCTCAATCCCCACTTTCTTGGATTCTCAGTAGCATCAGTATTGTTAATCGTTCTTTTTCTCCTTAACTTCCATGACTGACTCAGTTCCAGTTTTTCTTCTGTCTGGCTGATTCTTTCGTTTTCTTTTAAAACCCCTTCTCAACCAACAGTCAAATTTCCTCAAGGCCACAGGAAAAGATGTTCATCTTCATTAGTCATTAGGAAAATGCAAATTAAAACCACATTAAGACATCACTTGGCACTCACTAGAATAGCTATAATGAAAAGACAGACAACAACAAGTGCTGGATGTGGAAAAACTGGAAATCTTCTACATTATTAGTGGAAATGTAAAATGGAGCAGCTACTTTGGAAAAGCAGTTTTTAAAAAAGTTAAACATAAAGTTACCATATAACCCAGCAATTCCACTCTAAGTAGTCTACCCACAAGAAGAAAACAGGTCCACACAAAGACTTAAAAGTATATTTTCATAGGAACATTATTCACATAGACAAAAAGGGAAAACAACCTAAAGGTTCATTGATTGGTGAACAGATAAGATCCTCCTCTTGCCCCCCTTCATGAGCTCTGAAGCCATGCAGAAAAGGTTTAATCCCAGATCTGTCACTTATTAGTTATGTTATCCCAAGTTGCTAAACTGCTCTGAGCTACCTAATTTTCATTTGCAAAATAGTAATAAGGGTGTTGAAAGAATTTAATGAGATAAGGAATGTGAATCGCTTAGCACAATGCTTAGCAATTAGCAATCTTTCCATAAATGTATTATTAAGAAATAAAAGAGAAATACATGTGTAAAGTTGACTATACAAAATAGCACATCAAGAAGCATTTACATTCAGTTCATTTATATTATTCACTTCCAGTGCAAACTGACATTTAAAAATTTAACATAAATATTTTAAATATATTTAAAACTCTGAGTATTTGAATTGAAGTCCACAGAGATATGCTATACTTTGGCATCTGTTGAGGTTCAGAGTTATACTGTCTTATTCAATTATCGTGCTCTACTTAATTTATTTTTATTTTGTGTGTTAATATAGAACATGACTCGGTAAATAAATTCTTTATAAAATTTCTAATTGCCCATACACACAAATTGTAATGTAAGGATAATATTTACTATATAAAGTATTATATGGTAAACTCTGGATACTAAAAATAAGTAAATAAATTGTTTATAAAATTTCTAATTGCCCATACACACAAATTCTAATGTAAGGATAATATTTACTATATAAAGTATTATATGGTAAACTCTGGATACTAAAAATAGTAATATTTCCTGATCATAGCGAATGCAAAAGTATTCACATCTCTATTTGCAATGCTACCCAATATTGTTGATGTTACCTTAGTATTTTAAATAGCTATGCCCATATTGCTGATACTAGTTAGAAAAACAATAGCAGATATACTTGTTGGAAAACTGCTGATTTAAGAAAAGGCAGGAAAAAAAATGCAGCACTGTTACTTGTATTGAAAAGTTTCCTTGTTCTTCAGTTAAGTTGCTACATGACAAAGTTGACCCTTATAAAAGGTTATGTAGCACCACTGTATTATGCTATTAATACCTATTGCTTTAGATCAATATCTGAGAAACTCCCCACTGTGTTTACAAGTCCAGCATATCAAGGTAGGCATAAATAAATCAGTCATTTTGCACTAACAATAACCTACAGAGAAGCAACTTAACTTCCTCAGGACAAACTTTCTTTTTGTAGTATAAATATAACAGAATGCTTACAAGTTCTGTAAATACTGGACAGATAAGCAAAGAACACACTGAAGCACAGGTGATAGAAGCAGAAGATAGTGATGGAGAAGTATTAAAGATAAATCAACCCCCCTTCAATGCTCCATTTCTAATCTTTTCCCCTCATTTTGGATAATATGTAAACTTTATATTCATACTGATCTGTGGGAGCAGAGGATGAAGAAGATCTTATTCTTTTAAATTAGAAAATACCTGTGAATCATATAGATGAAAAATAATTTTGAACCTTCTAAAATTCAAAAGAAATGATAAATTATTTTTTCCTAATAGTAGTTTGCATATTTAAAAAATATTGATAAAATTATACACACTTAAGAACTAAATTATTTTAAAATCAGGTAATATGTTGAAAAGACTATGTAAAGCCATACATATACATATAATGAGTTTTTGTTATTCAAAATTTAGTTTGTAGAATATTCAATCTGTTATCATTTAACCTTATTCAGTTATATCTTTTCTTCAAAACAAAAATATTGGTGACACTAATTTTTCAGAAACTTTAGGTATTTCAGTATCAAGATTATTAATAAATTCTGAAATCTTTTTTTTTTGTTTTGAAATATGAGTGTTTCGTGATATGAGATATGCTTCAGAAAGAGATATAAAGTTAAATAAGCCATTTAGGAAAATTAGATATGAAGGTTTATCTGTCATGTTTTTATGGTTAGTTCTTGCTCCCAAGATCACCTTTATGAAATCCCCCGTTTCTTTCTTTGACATTTGCAAGAAAATATCATCATTCTCCTGTCTTTTTAAAACCAATCTGTTGACACTGGTATCACAGAACTTTGAACTGATGTTGAGTTGTGTAAAAGTGACAATATCAATTCCCAAGACAGCCAAAATGCTTGCTTCATGAGTGAATTTTGACAGGTCAGACACCTACTTACAAATGTGCAGCAGCAATAAGTGAACATCACAAATAGTAAAAAAAAAAAGGTTTCAATTTCCTTGGAAGACATGTTTATATTCTCTGGGAAAATGTTATATATTAATTATAGCTCCTTTGTCTTATCTTCATTGTGATTCAGCTCTGGCATTGTATTTTTCAATAGCAAAATGCTTGCCACATGCTTGTGGATAAAAACTCTGGCCTGTAGGTACTGCTGTTTGTAAATGACTCCCAAAGGCAACAAGACATCATTTTCCCAGGTGGGCTACTCATTTACTTTCTGTTTTCTTTCTCCCACTATTCATCTATGCTGACAAGTGTCAATTATGGACAGGAGATTTATGGGACAGGAAAGATAAAGCCCAATTTACAAATCATTTCCCATGCGAGCAGACAGGTGCAATGACAGCGCAGGCTTGCTGTAATTGAATTTCTTGCTGCTATCTACTCAGTCACAAGAAGATGTCAACCTCAAGGATGTTAGCTGTGGAAGAAGTCTTAATACACTATGATTTTGAATGTGGAGATGACAACATAGCCCAGGTTTTAACGATGGACTCTGAATGGAATATACTAAATTTTTTCCATGTAATAAGGATACTCCTTGCCCCTCAAATGGGCTTTGTATCAGGGACAATGTGTCAAATAGTTTAAACTTAAGTCAAACGACAACTATGGTTAAGAATATCCATTCTGATGTATCAAAAGGTTGATTTATATATTAGTACTGATGTACTGAAATAGAAAAAGAATATTTGCTGGAGAAATAGAGTTTTCGATGGGTAACTAGTTTAATCCTCATTAAGGGAATGTTTTTCAACATATAAATACTTAAAAAAAATAAGATTACAATGTTATAAATGTGTAGTTAAATATTGCTTTGTTTCAAAGAATATATATAATTATAATATGTATCATCATGGAAAACTATCAATGGCTATATTAATCACAGGTTACTAGCTCTCAGTATTAACTTATACACTTCTGTTAATTATTATTTTTACATGCTTAGTTTAAATTCAACTTTGTCAACGCCTATGTTAATAGGTAAGGATTCACGTATGGCATTGATAATACATCAACATTTTGGAGGGCTATAGAAATAATATAATCCATAACTTTGTGTTGCTTGTACACATCTTACTGAATTTACCTGAAATATGGAACAGCTCTATTTAAAACCAGATTGTCTTATTTAATAACTATCTTCTCAAAGTTTAAGATTTAAAAGTTTTGAACTGAGTTTTTTTTCTGAAAATTACTTCCAAATCCTATAGTGTGATTAATTTTTTAAATTGAGGGGAAAGGAGAGGAAGGAGAAGAGAGAGGAAGACAAGGAGGGGGAGAGAGAAGAAGAGAGAAAAAGGGAGAGAAGAAAAGAGAATACAAGTCTTGGACAAAATAAGTTTTTAAAAATCCCACATATTCTAAAAACAGAAAGAAAAATGTCATCTAACAAGTATTTTTTCCTAACAGACATTTAAGTTAATTTCCATTTTTAATTGTAATTGTTTGATTATAGACGATGATATAGTGTGCATGCATATGTGTGTACTAGAATTTCATTAGTAAGATAATTTTTGGTTTGATAGATATTGCTACATCAAAGCAGTTTTATAAATTTGTAGATTGCACAGGAATTTATAAAATTGCCCATTTTATGTGTTCTAGACAATATTTGATATAATGCTAAATGAGTATTTTCAATTAATACTTTACTCTTCTTAATTTTATCTTAAATGTTTTTTCATTACTGTCCATTTTTGCAGTTCCCTGATTTTATTGATTTACTAGCTACTCCTGTTTCTTCAGTTTCACACATCTGATTAGGTAGTTTTGTCTTAGGGTTTGGTAGATTTTCTTTTAGTTAAAAATATACACTAGATATTACTCCTTTTCCAAATATATATGACATTTCCTCCCACTGTGTTACTTATATTTTCATTTTTACAGTAAATTTTATCAAACTTTTCTTTATGAACTGTATTTCCTGGGAATTCCTTCAAAATTGTCTATTTTTTTTTCTTTTCACAATTGTCTTTCCTCTATGGAAATGATTTTTTTTATTATGTGTAGTACAATAAATGGTGTTATAGTATTATTTATGTCACCCCATCACGTATTTCCATATATGTTCTATTATGCTACTTACTTGTCTTTTTGTTGACAGTGTATTTTATTAATTCCATAGCTTTATAATACATCCTCACAACTTTTCCTTCAAAACTGCTTCTGCTATTCCTAGCCATTTTCCCTTTTACATTCAACTCAGGAATTTGATTTACTAAGTTAACAAGGACACACACACACACACACACACACACACACACACACTTGCAAATTTCATTATAATCACATTCAATAAAAAATTAATTTAAGAAGTATTGTTATACGTATGATATTAATACTTCCAAGCAAAAAATATTGTCTATCTTTCTATATTCTGAGGTCTCCTTTACGTTATTTGAAAATATATTGTAGTTTTCTATATATAATCTTACATATCACACAGCCCCTTTTAGATTTTCATCTATTTATTTTTACAGCTGTTAATTGCATTTTTAAAAAGGGAACCCTGGGGGCCGGCCCAGTGGTGCACTGGAGAGTGTGCCGCTTGGGAGCGTGGTGGCGCTCCCGCCGAGGGTTCGGATCTCATGTGGAGACCGGTTCCCGCTCACTGGCTGAGCGCGGTGCGGGAGCGACACCGGGGGTTGCGATCCCGTTGCCGGTCAGTAAAAAAGACAGAAAGGAAGGAAAAAAAAAAAAAGGGAACCCTG
This sequence comes from Galeopterus variegatus, assembly GCF_000696425.1. Taxonomy (NCBI): domain Eukaryota; kingdom Metazoa; phylum Chordata; class Mammalia; order Dermoptera; family Cynocephalidae; genus Galeopterus; species Galeopterus variegatus. The sequence goes on from NW_007730005.1 coordinate 120,866, forward strand.
GTACATGGTGGGAATGTAGATTGGTGCAGTCATTAAGGAAAACATTATGGAGGCTCCTAAAGAAATTAAAAATAGAACTGCCAAATAATGAAGCTATTACTCTTCTTGGCATATACCCAAAGGAAACAAAATCACCACCTTGTAAAGATATCTGCACTCCCATGTTCATTGCAGTATTGTTTACACTAGCCAAGATATGGCAACAATCTAAGTGTCTGTCAAAGGACAACTGGATAAAGAAACTGTGAGATACACATTTACACACAAACACACACATACATATAAAATGGAATATTATTCAGCCTTAAAAAAGGAGATCCTGGGCCGGCCCGGTGGCGCACTGCTACAGTGCGCCGCTTGAGAGTGTGGTGGCGCTCCCGCCGAGGGTTCGGATCCCACATACAGACTGGTTCCCGCTCACTGGCTGAGCGAGGTGCGGGCGCAACACCGAGGGTTGCGATCCGTTGCCGGACATGAAAAAAGACATAAAGGAAAAAAAAAAAAGGAGATCCTGCCATTTATCACCACACAGATAAACCCAGTGGACATTATGCTAAATGAAATAAGCAAGACACAGAAAGAAAAATATTCCATGATCTCACTTGTATGTGAAATTAAAAAAAAAAAAAGTGAAATATACAGAGATAGAGAATAAAACAGTGGTTACCAGGGAAGTATGTGGGAGGAAATGAGGAGATGTAGGTTAGAACATATAAAATAGCATTTATATAGGAAGAAAAAGACTACAGATATAATGTACAATATGAGGACAATAGTTAAAAATATTGTTCTGAATTTCTGATTCCTGCTATGAGATTTTACCTACTGCTGCCACACACACAAAATATGGATAACTATGTGAAAAAATGGATATGTTTATTTGCTTCACTATAGTAATATTTTGCTATCTATATGTATTACATAACATCATGTTGTGTACCTTAAATTTACAAAATAAAATTTATGTAAAAAAAATTAAAAATAAAACCATGCTTTCTCATTGGTCACCATTGATTTCCCAACTACTACATGTTGCACACTGGGAAAGGTGCTTTACGTAATTTGATCCTCAAAACAGTCCTCAGACAAGGCACGTTCACAATTTTATAGATAGGAGACAGGTTAAAAGAATTTAAGTAACCTTCCAAGGTCACTAAACTTATAACACTAAAACGTGACAACTACAATGTAGATTTTACATGGACTAGACATAGCTTATTTTTTCTTCTGAGGAAAGTGAACTTATTTATTTGCAGGTTATTGTGCATGGATATTATATTTTTAAACCAATGTTCTCTTCATTCAATATAGCCATAAAGACCCCAAACCACATTTCATAAGAATAAGTTTTAGTTCTCTGTGTCTACTCAAAAAACTCCTTTTCTTTGACATCCATTTAGTCCTTTGTTAATAGTTGGTTTAGGTCTACTATCCCAGAAGTGACTGTAATTCTGTACAGCCGTCCTGAACCAAAGAAAGAATATGAGAAATAGAAGGTTCTTTGTAAGTGCAAGTTGCCACTGGTTATTAAAATAAAAGCTTTCTCATATACAACCTTGTCAGCAATAGCACTTAGTGACCTACAGGGCAGCTATTTACTAAAAACAGGAACTCAGTAATTGAGGCCCATACATACTGTATCTCCAAGCCTGCACCAAATCATACTACAAAGTCTTGAGCTAATTGCTTTTTAAGCCACTAAAATTTCTACTTCAGCATAAGTCTCTGCCAAAAATACCCATTAACCCTTGTTTCCATTATGATATTTCATATGTAACTTCCCATTGATTAGAGACAAAATTATCTTTAGTTTGGATGGGAACAAAATTAGCCCTCAACTATACAAGCTTTATTTTAAAATATGTGTTATTCTAGAGATTCTCTTTCAAAAAGGTGTTTGGTAGGCTAGTGTTCTGTTAAATAGAGACACTTCCTCTTTGACTTACGTCTCCTCTGTTTTCAACCTATTGTGATTTTATGTTGAACTCAACCTAATATCTGCAAATGAAGAAAAGTTCGAATTTTAGTAACAGTAGGATATACTGAACAGGGATAAACATTATTTACTGAGCATAGTTTTTTTTGGCTTTATATTAAAATTTTTACATATATTATCTCATTCACTCTTGGAAATAAATCAGTGACACAGCTATCATCACAGTCTTTTTACACCTGAGCATGTTGAAGTCCAGCAAGGTAAGGAACTTGCCCATGGACACATGCAGTATCAGGGTGAACTGAATTTAAATACAAAATGTGCAGGTTATAAAGCCTAGTATATTACATGATACTATTACCTCAGCTTCTTGGTTTAAGTAATAGACCTCAGAGAATTTACTATACTTCAATTCCAGTGACTATAATAATTTTCTTGATTATAACTTAAGGCTTAGTTCTCCCCTGAACTTTTTCATAATTTGTAATAGAGTAAATTAGAATCAGAATGTTTCTGCGGAGAAGGAGAGAGAAAAGGGAGGAATTGGTAAAAGGCCACGAAAATTAATTATGTTGTATAATGATGAATATACTAATTATCCTGATTTGAAAATCACGTATTACACACTGGTACTGATATTCAGTGCTGTACCCCACAGATATGTATAATCATCTATGTCCCAATAAAAAATAAACAAAAAAAGAAGAAAGTGACACTCATGTTACTTTCTAGTCAATGAAACAACAACAAGAACAAGAACAAGAACAAAGAATCAGAATGGTTCTTAGTACACTAGAATCTAGTTCACGTGAGGACAGGGATTTTGCCTTGTTCACTGCTAAATACACAGCAAGCAGAAGAGTAGTGTGAATACAGTGAGAACAGTCAGTAAATTAAAATATCTTTCCAACACCTGGATTTTTTTGGCTAAGGATACTGAGACTCCAAGATGTTAAGTGACTTGCTGAAGGTAAATGGTAACTCAGTGAGAGAGTGGATTTAAATTTCTTGCATTATGGTCAAAGCGTCTTCCAGTATGTCAAACTGCTCCTAACTAGGCAGCCACAGGACAACACCTCTGATCCAAAGAACAGAAACTACAAACACTCCCACGTATAGGCACCTTTTCCTTACAGAGTTTAAAGAGCTGGCCCATGGGGCAGAGTAGGCAGCACTTCAAATGGTGTGATGACAGTCTCAGTTGAATAAATTGCCTGAAAAAGTGCACAGTGAATTCTTCGTAGTGTACTATTTCATGACCTTTAAAATACAGCACATATTTGTAAATTTTATAAATCGAAAAGTGGCTTTCTTATTGTAGACTTAGTATTACAGCTCTGAAAGTGAACAGTTATTTTATTTTCCTTCAGACAAAAATTATTTAAGAATAATCACCTACAAATAAACCTGAGAAATCAATAGGACTTAAATAGTTCTTTACTGAGCTACAAAGAGTCTTATATAACTAAATAGAGGAATACGCTAGGTTCTGAGATGGGAAGACCCAAAATTTTGGACATACATTCATTTTATCCAAATTAATCCATAATTTCAATAAAATGAGAGCTCAATGTAAACTCAAAAGAATTTTTTTAAAAACTCAATACAAAGATAATGTGAAAATAGCTAACAAAATAAATAATGAAAAATTAAATAAGATTAGAAGTCCTGAAACAGACTTCCAGTCCCTATATGGCCTTGGAAATAATTAGCATTTCAAATACTGTGGGAAGACTCTACTTTACAATAAATAGTATCAAAGTGACTAAAAAGATTAATGGGAGCAGAGAAGCAGAAACACCTTCGCATTGTACACAAAATATATTCTTGATAAATTAAAATTTTAACAGAAAATTTAAGCTATTAAATAAAAATAGTACACATGAATAAGAATTTTCCTGTGTTATAGATAAGGTTTTCAAAGCAAGGTATTTTAGCCATAAACCATTAAGCAAAAGACAGTCTCATAAAAATGTAAACTTCCCTGTGTTGATGAGTAGCATATTCAAAATTAAAAGACAAACTGTAAACATTTATGTGTTTGTGTGTATATATAAAACAAGAACAGAAGTATACAAAGAATTCACACAAATTTTTGATGAATAGTAGAGCATCCCTATTTTTAATTACACAAAAGCCCTAAAAATGCACATTGATGCATATACAAAAATATACATGGCCAATAAACATGGAAAATATTAAGCATTAATAGTAGTAATTATTTTTTAAATGAGTTATTAATTTGTGTATCACATTGACAAAGATTGGAAACCAAAAGAGGATGTTCAGTCTGGAAGATAATTTGGTAATCTATAATAAAACTCTAATACTTTTTAACCAAACAAGACTACTTCTAAAAATTAATTCTAAAAATAATCAAAGACAGATATAGTGATTGATGCACAAAGTTGTTTCTCACATGAGAAGCACTAGTAACAACTGCACAAATGTATGTTTAATAAATAACTTAAAATGAATAATGGTACAACCATAGAATAGAATTCAATGACAGTTGAGATCATTTAGTCAGAGAACAGTTAGAAACATTTGTGGCAATGTGCTGATGGTTTTGTTGAATAAAAATAAGAAAAGACATTTAGAATGATCTCAATTTCATCAAAAATAAATACCAACATATATAAAGAAACAGAGTCATAAAGAACATACACATAGAAATATAAGAAATTCTTATAGCAGGACTTAAGCCAATTTTTATTTTTCTACAATTTTCTGTATGTTTATAAATTTCCAAACATGTCTGAATATGTGTAATTTTTATAATAAGAGTAATTATAAATCAATGAAAACAATAAAGTCCTTAATGTTTAGTCATGTTTTGCTCACAATATTTCAATAATCTGCAGCTTTTTAACTATAAGCCAAATAAATACAAAAACTCTTCTAATTGATCTTTATAATTTAATAATGCATTAAACAAATATTTTAAATTTATTTAGACAGTTTAGTCAGAAAAAATAAGAGGAATATTTTTGAATTTGTTTTTTAAAATATCTCAATTTCCTTTCTTGCATAAAATGAATATATCCTTGAGCTGATGAAGGGATCCTCAAAATTTAGACACTGAGGCACAATGTATTGTCTAGTCTAAAATATATTTTCTACCATTAAAAAAAGATCTTACAATTTGGGAATGTATACTTAATATTCAAACAGTAAAATTTGTATAAATAAATTCCAAAGTTTCTAAATACTTTATAAGTGTCCATAAAATAAATTTTTAAAAGGTTTTACAGAGAAATAAATAGAAACTTCTTTGAATCATCATCTCCAGTAAAACTTCAACATCATTCCCAGTTCCCAGTAATAGCAACTCTCCTTCACCTCCACATCAGCAAGAATGATGACAGAGGATCCAGAGTTCTGTGTGATCTGGAAAATCCCTCACTCCTCCCTTGCTCCCTGAACTTACACCCTTGTTAATGCAATCTTTCTCAAAGACAATCTAGACTAATCCCTCCATACCTTCTGTCTGTGATACATCATACACTGGTTGTCACAAGGACCCAGGACTTGCAAAGTCATCCCTCACCATCCGGATTCTCATCTACACACAACTCTGAACACATCCCATTATAACTGCATGCCTTCCTCTATCCACCATCATCAGTGAAATCCTCACCCTCCTCTTGGAACATTTCCCTACCTTCTCCTGTTCTAAAATCCACACAGAATCTTGCTTTCTTCTGAGAGCACATATCTCCTCTAGAAGCCTTCTCAAGCTGGGTTGTTTATTCTCCTACCTTCCCCCTGCCCCTGGGCCTGAAAGTGAGGCAATTCTGTTCCCTGCTCTTCTTTTTCACAACCCTGGAAATCATTCCACTTCTTCACTTGCACACAAAATCTCACTGCTACGATGCTCAGGCAAATAGATTATGTGACTTCTGTCCCTCTAGGATGCTGTCATCCACAGACTCCCAGTCAGTACTTCTCATTCCTTAAAGATTTCAGCCCCTGGCTCACTGACATTTTCACTGATACTAGTCCTGTCATAAATTTATGAACATCAATGTCCAGGTAGATAATTCTTACTGAACTCCTGGGTTCCCTGACCTCCGGTTCCACAGTCTTAGTGTCTCCAAATATTTCAGTCACCCCCTCCCATGGCACAGCCTAGACCTCATCATTACACTTTTCATAAAGACAATTCCAGGTCCCACTCTCTGACTATTACTCCATATCTTTCAAACCTCACTCCCTCTAGTATCCTGTCATGATTCTTCGGCTGCATTGGCATATATAATTCTCTGAGAAACAGACTATTCTACCTGATATCTCTACCTGTAAACTGTATAAATTTAGATCCAAGACAGAAAACACATATTTGAAACAGAGGGATTTTTTTTTTTTTGTGACCGGCAGCACTGCGCTCAGCCAGTGAGCGCACCGGCCATCCCTATATAGGATCCGAACCCAAGGCAGGAGCGCTGCTGCGCTCCCAGCACCGCACTCTCCCGAGTGCGCCACGGGGTCAGCCCAGAGGGAATTTAATTTATGGAATTGTTTATACAGATGTTAGAACAGCTGATGAGCCTCAGGCAATAGCAGATATTTTTGCCAACCTTAGACTGGAAGGGAAAAGGGAGAAGGCTGAGTTACTGGGAAGGGATTAATAAGGAGAAACTAGAACTGTGTAAAGGAACCTGGAGTCATAGACAGGATGTAGCTGAAAACCACACCTAAAGCAAAGAAAGAAAGGAGGAATACCCCGACCCTATTCTTTTTTCCTATCTTTCAAGCTCCAGCCAGTTTTTATTATTGGAGACTTACAGCCAGAAGTCAGCTGATAAGGCAGCCTGGGAATCACTACCTGCAGGGCTGAAGCCCTGCCACACACACAGAGCGAGAGAACTTGGAAGAATGGATCAGAGAGCACATGGCCATGAACTGCATAAGTTTCAAATTGTTGTCACACATTTAATACATGCAAAACATAACTGCTGATGCCCACCCACAAACCTTCTTTGCTCACAGTTAGTGCTGTCTTGGTGGGAACTTCATCTTTTTAGTTGCTCAGGTCAGAAAACTTTGAGCTATACTGAACACCTCTCTGCTTACTGAACATCACTGAACATATCCTCTCAGAGCTTGCTAACCCATCTCCCTGCTTCTGCCATTGCCCACTTCAGTCTCTTTCCAGCAGAGTACAAGGAGTTTACATTCTAACAGGGGTGGCAAGAGGAAAGACTGAAAACAAGACAAATAAGTAAAATATATACCATGTTAACAGCGAGAAGTGCTAAGGAGAAAAAAAAAATACAGCTGGTATAGAGATGGAAAATGTTGGTGATGGCTCCAATATTAAATCTGGCATACAGATCACCTTAAGTATTAAAACTTTACCATATATTCCCTGTAACAGGGGTGGCAAGAGGAAAGACTGAAAACAAGACAAATAAGTAAAATATATACCATGTTAACAGCGAGAAGTGCTAAGGAGAAAAAAAAATACAGCTGGTATAGAGATGGAAAATGTTGGTGATGGCTCCAATATTAAATCTGGCATACAGATCACCTTAAGTATTAAAACTTTACCATATATTCCCTTTTTAAGAAACAAGATGAAAATAAATGGAGACAAAAGTATAAACATGATCATGAGCATCAGCATAGTATCTAATCTCCATTTTTAAATAAAATTAAACAGGCTTTTACTGGAGGTTTTTAATGTTGTAATTTCATCAGTAGGTAGGTGATTTATGATTCTGTAAAACTGAGAGATATAGTTATATTTTTGAAGTATGAAAAAGCAAAGTAAGGAACCACTCTTTTTATTCTGTGAATATCCACAGGAATGCTACCTATCTTCTATAAGCTACTTTTTTCCATAAATTGTTCCCCCTAATTTTTCTTTGGTTGAATTGTCAAGCATTATCTGTGGAAACCTTTCTTCTCTTACCTGACTGCCATTTAATATGCTTCTCAAATGCTGCAAGACATAAATGTCTGAGAAATGAATGGAAAAGATGGTTTTGCATCTGTTAAAGACAACCTTCACTGCATTCAAACAAAGAGGACATTGGAAAATTTTCTGATTAAATCACTGGATTCACTAAAGAAAATTGTAAAGGACCAGTAGGCATTCTAGGATGAATGGGCTGTTAAGTATTAAGTCCTAAATTTTGGAAACTTGCTCAAATTATGTATTTTGAAAGATGACACAGAGGATCCAGAGGATTTATGATTTATTCTTGGTTCCAGTTTGAAGACAAAAGGCAGTTTCTATTGGACTGTTTGTATTTGCAAGGTAAACTAATGGATCTGTACAGAAAATATTTTTGGAGTTGCCAATGCTGATAAGCAATGCTTATTTTATGTGTTCTGCTCCAGCCTCCAAACCAAATCAGTGATTCTTTACTGAATGCCACTACACAACTACTTTATACTGGATGCTCCAGGGGATACAAAAAGATTGATTTACTCTCATGTCCTTGACTAAAAGGAGCATATAATCAGGTTAGGGAAGTAAGTGTAGAAAATAAGATAAAAATGATTTCCTAATGAATACCATGGCTTTAGAGGAGGAAGATTCTTTCAAACCCAAGTCAGATTATGTCACTCCTCTCTTGACATTCTCCAATGGCTTCCCAACAACCTCAGTAAAAAAAGTCCCAGTCCCTACAGTAGTTCATTGCCTTCTACTCTCTCCCTTGCTCTTTCAGCAATGGTCTCCCTGCTGTTACCAGAACTCACCAGGCATGCTCCAGCCTCATGACTTCACATAAATTCACAGTTATTACATTACTCACAGGAATAGGTTTTTTGTTTGTGTTTTGCTGTTGTCAATACCTCCATTAAGGCCATTTTGAAAACTTATGGTTCAGCAGAAAATAGAAAGATTAAAAAAATTTTTTTGCTCTAATATATCCTGAATGTTCACACAGATATCAAGGTATTTAATATAGTCACTATTATTCTCATTCACAGATATTCAGTCATTAGCCAGAAAATTCTTGCTTTGAAATATATCAACCTGTATAATGAGTACCATAATAAAATATCAGAATATAATCTATTTGGTCTAAAAAAGTAGAAGCACTTGTAAATATTTTTCCATAAAAGAAAACTAGTATGAAAATCACTATTTATGCAAAAATCAAACTTAATTGAACTAAATTAGTCCAGACATGTCTCTAACTCTAAAATAACTTTTGAAAAAATGATTTGACTGCAGAATTTTGGAAGCAACTTCCAATTTTTCCCTACTCTCATAAATTCTCCCAAGAATCCCAGTAAAATGAGTGTTTATTTTGCTGATATGGAGAGATTATACTGAGAAGTTTACATTTTATCTCATTTAATGGGATAAGGGAACTACAGTATAATGTTAGCTTCCATGGGAATGAAAATATAAAGAGTGCCTTCAGGGAGTTTGCTAAGTGTCAGGTTCCTACAAAGTACTAAAATGTTTTAGGAATATATTTCTCAAATACCCAAATAGATTTAATTAAAGTAAATAATTTCTGTTTAAATAGCCAGTCCCACAAATAACGTGCATGGTACAGTACTACGGACTTGAAAATTATAAAACAAGATGACTTAGAGTAAAACAAAGATGCAAAGCTAGGTAGTATTTCATGTAACCTGTGTTACAGTGAACTAAATATACTCTTTTTTTTATGTGAAACTGATTCCCATGTTTTACAAAAAATCTCAGAGTAAATAAGTTGCTTTTTCTTTCTCTGATTTCTAAGCTAAATCCCATGTGCAGTTAAAATCGATTTAAAATAGAATATATAAATAATATATATCCTCTATAAATAATCTAACTAAATTTTCAGAAGCATGAGATTATCAGCTCTCAGTTTCATTGTCATTAGGTTAAAATTTGAACTGAATTCTGTGACATACCATAGAAATGCTAGGATTTGATTCATCACATGAAAGAAATTGATTTGCTCTTAAAGGAGAAAATAAAGATAGACCAAATAAATTATTTTAGTAGAAATTATGATTTATCTTAGAAAATATCATAGAGGTCAGACACACTTAGAATTACTCATATCTCCATCTAATCTTAATAAAATACTATTGTATTAAAATGTATAGTTATAAATAATATTATACTTGAATACAGGACTTAAACATAACTACTAATAAAAATGAAATGTGTCTGTAAGTTATCAAGCCTATATAAAATGCATCTCTTTACAAAGAAAATATTTAAATAATGATACTATAATTGCATCAACCAAATGTTAGATTCTCTGTATTTTCTGTTAGAAAATCAAATAATATGACAATACATAAGTGATACCAAAAATAAAAAAATTCACCATGATGGCAAACACATACAGAAAATTCTAGTTGAGAAGACAATGTCCACACCATTTAGCATAAAAAAAGAAAGATAATAAAGCTTTAAAGCTATTTAGGTAATAAATTGAATTGTTCTGAGTCTGATAGACATTAAATAACATTTTTGTAGTAATTTCCAGCTTTCTCTGGACGAAACTTTTTTTCTGTCCAAAATAGAAAGTTTCTAAGGAGCTGAATCTATTCAATAAAAACTAAAAAATGATTTTTTAATTTTACATTGTAAAGTATACAATTTTGAGTCAAGATTATGCATTCAGAAGAAGCAGTTAGTAGACATGGAAAAGACAGTTATGATAAAATATGTATGCACTTATGCTACATATTAATATAGACCCATAATTGTGATTTTGTTCCTTATTCCCTGATGACTGTGTGAACAACACTTCCTATCCTCTTTTATTTCCGGGAAAGCTATACTCATTCATGCTTTGAGCATGGATGAAACCAGAAAGATTTACTAATAACAAAAGATCCTTCTATGGTTACTTGAAAATAGTGAAAGTAGTAAACAATTTCTATTTAGTTCTCAAATATCAATACTTCTTTCCAATGAATATGGATTTGTGCATTTTTGTTCATTTGTCATCACTATCAGAATAAAGAGAGAACGTGATCCCGAATTCTCTCATTTGCAGTGTTCTTGGTGAAGTCTGTATGGTGGGAGAGGTGCAGGTGAGCAGAATAAGCTAACAGTATCAGAGTCACAGAAACCTGACACTGTCTGAACAGAAAGCATAGTCTTTGTATCTCATGAAATTCTGACCATTTTTAATCTTTTGAGGTTTAATCGCTACTGAGTGATACGCTACATGATAATGCAAACTGTCTCAGACTCTAAAAAATACCCTTTCCCTCATGCTTGGGACACTAGAACCTTTCCTCTGTGGCTGGCTGATTGGAGCACACAGGCTCTTCAATAACTGCTCTGGCTACTGTGGAACAGATTTCAACATATGAAAGAAAAAAATACTTTATTATTTTTGTTGCTACAATTAGAATCAATACATTATTAATTTGGATAAAAGTTAAAGGTTGGTAGTTAATTCAATATTTATATGTAGTTTAAAAAGCCCCAATTAGTTTTGCAATTTTTTATAAATAATTCAAATATCTTTTAAGAAATAAATTTCAGAGTCTCTTTTCCTTGAAAATTACATATAAGTAAGACTTAATTTCTAAAATTCTTCATAATATGAGTGCTACTTTGAAAACATTCTATATATATACATTACCATATGAAATGATGGTATTAAGAAATTAGAATAGTCGTCTATCTTCTAAAATTCATCTGGACACAATTTTTGCCAGCATTCATCATAATGATACTGTAATTGAAAAGCTAATCTTGATATAAAGTAAGGACTTATAACAATTATCACTTTTATTTAAATATTGTAAAAAAATACCTGATGCCTGTTAGGGATAATCAAATGTCACTCAAAAGACATTTACTTTTCAAATCTCATAAATTATGGCTCTATATAATTTTTATAATTAAACATAATTATATGAGGAAATAAATATATACCAGCCCAAACATACTATTATAAAATATTTTACCATAAGATATTTTATTCTTGAGATTAATGTAAGTGAAGAACAAAAGTTCACGTAGAGACCAGCAATTAAAAGCATTAACATAACTTCTGATATCAAAAAGGGCATGAGTAGTTGCACAATTAAATGAACAATATAGATAAGTGTTCTATTAACTTCACTAACATCAGAAAATTACATTTGTCAGTTTTTACTCTTTCTAAAAGGCAAACAAAGAAAGTGAGATCAGAGGCATGGAGAATTAATTTTAAGGAGGTGAATTTTAATCACTTAGTAATTTTATATTTGGTTCACAGTCCTTAATTCCTTGACAGCTTTATTGCTTTATCAGGCATCTAACAAGTGCATTTTAAAAGATTAAGACTAAAAAGGAGAATGTTTTTGAACAGTCTTCAATAAAGGTGAATTATTTAAAGTAACTTAATTTTCATGGTGCTGAAAGGTTTTGGAAAACATTGCTTAGCCTATGACATGAATCAAGTTAATATAAGTTTAGTTTATGGCTTCAATGGAGAAAGTTGTACCACGGCCACCCCCTCAGGTAATTTTTCAGTGAAAAGCATTGAAAATTCAACAAAAATAAGCAATGAGAAAATCCCACAAATAGATAAATAACTTCAATTTTTTTACATAGTGTTTTACTTTATAGTTTCATAAAAGTTTTAAAAAATTTACAGGGAGTTATCTTCTGTGTTACATACAGTGTAAAGTGAAAAAGCCTGCCCCTCTTTGAACTTAAAATTATTACCCTGAATCTCTGCTGATCTTCCCTTGTTCAACGTTCTGATTATGAAGTACCATATTTTGTCTTACCAATTTAATGGCCTACGAAGCTACTTAAACTTCTCACAATGTAGCCTTTAAATTATGATAAAAAAGTGCGAATCATTCACTCTGTTTTTGATCCTCTCTTCAGAGAACCACCGTTTATATTTTATTATAAGCATCGGCTGTACGACTAAACCTTCTGAATGTGTACACTAAAATATACCTCTTAGGTTAACATAGAGAGGTTCTGCACTGCTGTAGTCATGATAATAATAGAATGAAACCAACAGATAATTAGAATAAGCCTACTTTACTCTCAAACCACAACTGGTAAGGCAGGCAGGAGTTGATTTCTAAATATCTTTTGTATTTAATAATGCATATGTAGCAGATTATCCATGTTTAAATATAATTGCATAATGTCTCTTTTCCAACTTCTTAGTAACTTAATGTTGAAAATTTAATCCTTATAATTTTTCATTTTGCTGAACTGGATATGTCAATTAGCTTATAACATTATGATTTACTCTTGTAGAATCAACCTGAAAATATGTAGGCGGATGTACGGTACAGCAGAGCCCAGGACCAGATTGATTCACAGCAGAAGTTTTTCATTGTGGAGCTACAGAAATTTTCAGAGACGGTGAATGATGTTGTTTTAATATTGCTTGTGTTTGATTATTTACTGCAATTATAAAACTTCTAGATTGTGTGTAATACAATTTCAGTGCAAACATTCACATTTTTAAAGCAATATGTCTACATATCAGGTATAAATTAAGCAATTTAAATTAAGCAAAAAATCTGATATGCAGTTAATCGTTTATACATAAACTATCAACTGGGCAAAGTAATGTAAAAACTTTGTAAAAAAGACTAAGTTAAAAAAAAAAGAAAGAAAAAAAAAAAAAGGGCTGAGCCCGTGGCGCACTCGGGAGAGTGCGGCGCTGGGAGCGCAGTAGCACTCCCGCCGAGGGTTCGGATCCTATATAGGGATGACCGGTGCGCTCACAGCGCTCACTGGCTGAGAGCGGTGCGGCCGGTCTCAAAAAGAACAAAAAAAAAAAAAAAAGACTAAGTAAACCTAAGGCATACATTTTTACTACATCTGATTATATTTCAGAAGGATTATATATTTTCAAGAATGCCCTGTTGGTACTGAATTTCTACATTATATAAATTAATAATGTTCATTTCAATATTCTCTGGATACATATACATACATACATATATATATATATATACACACATACATATATACATATATATATATATATATATATGTATATGGCTTCTAAGTGTACAGATGATACCACTATAGAAACAAATATTGAAAACATTTAGAAGCTGGAATGAAAATAATAATTAGCCTTGATAAGAGGAAAACTAAACCACAATCCTAAGATGGAATGTAGTAATTTCATAGTGCACATTTAGTAAAGCTACCTGCTGTGTTTACTAGGGTCTTTTCTCTCAGGCTGCACTTTGCCAAACATATAATAACATGCTGGACATTCTGGATTTCCTCTCTCCTCTCTATTTTCTTTCTGCTAAGGTGAGAGAGCAAGCTCACAGGCTGATGCTCTTCAGGACTTTATTTTCTACTGTGTAAGCTGTGTGTTTGCCTGGGAAGATATAAAACAATCTTGCAGGAACCCCACAACTTTCTGGCTTTGGAATTTATTATAGACATTTTAGAGAAGATTTACTATTTTAGTTATATTTTATATAAGCTAATGTAAAAAGGAATTCACATTTCCCCATATATGATAGATGGAAAAATGTCCTAGGAATGTATGATATTAACGGCATAGAAGCTAGCCTAAAAAGACCAGTTGTTCAATAGGTAGAAGTGCAAATTTGGGGAACACATTTATATAGGACCCAGTTTTGTGATGGCCTTGGTACTTGTTATATATGAATCAGAAGCCACAGTTGATCCTCAGACATGTTTTTCAGGTCATTTCATTTTAACATTAGCAAAGTGATTAATTCAACCATGAACTTCATTTTAATAAGGGCTTGCCATATAAAGATTTAGTCTTAAGCTGCATTTAAATTTGGTCAAAGAATTATACATAATCACAAGCTTAAATATTAACTGCTTGGCCAAAATTCCTTTTACCAGAATTAAAACACAGCTAAGTTGTATCCTTTCTCCACATTATCCCAACTCACCCCCAACCCCTTCAGCTGTTATTAAGGCAGAGATCCTTGACCACGTCTAGCACCTACAATAGGTGAAACTGGCTCCTGCTGCCATCACAGCCCCCCCCCCCCCCCCCCGGAAAGTCATTAGCTACAGAAAGAGATGAAGAAGCTTATCTAACCAGGTTACATATGAGTTGCCATCCAATAATCATAGCTCTCATTCTTACCCCCATAACTTCTTCATAATCACTTTCTTTATCTGGAATGCTCTACCATTTCCTTTTGATCTAAATATTACATTGCATAAATCTCAAAGAACTAATCCAATTATGGTATTACCCTTTTCAAAGGAAAAAAATGTACTTATAAGACATACTGTACTCCTATGTGTTAACATATCTCCCTTGCTAATTCAAGAATTTCTTGAATGAAATATCATACATGAAAACACTAACGGTGCTTGATATATAATATGGCTCTCAAAAAGTGTTAGTTTCTTTCTCTTGCTTTTATTTTGCCCACAAATTCTAGCACAGTTTTCAGTTCATGGCAGAATAAATTGGCCTGCATGTCTCCAGAGCTTGCCACTATGCTGCCATCTGCTTGGTGAGAAAGTGAAAGATCTGCACAGAAAGAAGCTACTTGGAACCAGGCATTTTGAAGCCAATGAGTTCACTAATTCATGGCGTCTAAGCACAGGTTTGTAGACAAGTACAATGTCTTCATGTAGATTTCACCAGAAATGCAAAAAAGACACATAATACTCTAAATTAGATCATTTTTGATAAAGGTAAATATACTTAATTCAAAAGATGTCCTTAATCTTACAATTATATTTTCTGCTTATATAGTTTTTAAACACACTGCTTTTAAGAAATAGTGAAGATAAAAGCACACTATCATTTTGTTTATTTTTCTATATTTTCTTCTCCTTTTTTTAAAGAATACACCACACTGGGAATCTGTTTTTATTTTGTTGTCTATGTCATTATTCTTATGCAAATGATGCCATAATGGGATTAGTTATTAAAGCTTCATACAGTTTTCATGAAAAGAAACTTTAAAAGGAGGTAGCAATCACTTGTCATCCCTTCCTTTTCATAAATATTTTTTCTTCATTTAAGTTTACCTAGAATTCTAGAACCAGAAAACTATTTCTGTAGCTGAAAGGAAAAAAAAATTGTGGTCTTTTCTGACAAATATAGTTAATTTTTCCAGTGTTATAACTTCTCAACTTTTGTTGCCATTTACATTCAAATTTAAATTGTTATGTCTAAATAATGACTTAATAATTTATCTTCCCACTAATGTCACAAGTCAGAATTCAATTCAATTCAAGAAATATTTATTAAGGGCCTCATATGTTTGCACCAGTCTTGTAAGTGTTAGGGAAATAAAATCAAGGAAATGAAACATCTCTATCCTAATGAAGCATACATTCTCCAGAAGGAAGACAGACAATAAAGCTAACAACTAAGAAAACTGTATAGTGTGGAAGGTGAGAAGCACCCTGGGAAGAAGAAACAGTAGAGTAGGATAAGGGGGTCAGGAATATTGGGAAGTTGCAAGTTGTTACATTAAGTAAGGTTGTTGGGATAGATCTCATTGAGAATGTAGGGTTTGAACAATGATTTGAAGATTAGTTAGCCAAACATATCCAGGTGGAGACCATTCTAAGGTAGCAGAAATAGCGAGAGCAAAGACCCAAAGGTAGGAGCACTCCTGGTGTGTGTTAGGAACCAGCAAAGAGACTGATGTGGTTGGAATATGTTGAGTGAGGGGGACAATGGTAGGAGAGGAGGCCAGGAAGGTTAAGGAGGTGGGGTATGAACCAGCTCACATAAGGCTTGGCAGACTTTTATTCTCGCTCCAAGTGAGACAGGAAGTCCTGTATGGCAGCTTTCTGAGCAGACAAAGGTCTATGCTTTAAAAACAGATAGAGCTGCTGTGTTTGAGAACTGACTGCAAGAGACCTATAAAGAGGTTTTTTAGTAATCCAGGTAAGAAATGCTGGGGGCTCTATAGTGGTGGAAGTGAAGAAAGTGGTCAGATTCTGTACATATGTATTTCATAAATATGTTGAGGGTAGATCCAACAGGATTTCTTCACAGACTACATATATTAATAATCAAGTATGATAATAACCTTTATATAGTAACCAATAACTGATAATCATACATTCGCATGGAAAATAGTATCTATAAAGAAATAAAACTGTTCATTTTATAATTTTTTTCAATTTCTGTGGTAAGCTGAAAATAAATTTTCAAAGCTGAGGCTCCCTCTTACCAGTACTGTACATATTCACTAGATATTTAGGGTTAAGTTGGATAAAATGTTGGAATAAGAAAGCAGTAGATAGTTAAAGATGTGACTAGGTGGGGAAATTTTTAGCGTGTATAGTGTGCTAGTATTGAGTTGCTCATTTAAGGAAATGACTGATCCATTTCCTTGATTAGCTAACCTCCTTGTTAAACTGTAGAAATTGTATCTAATATGTATTTTTATGCCTAGTGTTATTTTACTCAGAAGTGCTTTAAAAAATGTCAAATTTTAATACTGAGAACTTCAGCATGTTGAACTATTCTACACATTTAACTAAAGCTTAGCAAAACATTTTGATCTGTAAGTAAAATTTGAATAATGATTCAGTATATCTATTGCTTCTATTCCATTTTAAAGACAACTCTTTAAAATTAACATTAAATTACAATGATAGGCAAAGTGATTAGAAACCAAATATACCTGATTATTTTAAAAGAATACAATCATTATTAGCACAAAATGATTTGTGGTGCAATTTTACTTTACTTGGGAGAAAAACAATTCTCTTTCATATTTAGTAAATATATTTAAGAATGTAGCTTGAAAATACAGGTTCTGTAGAAGTACAATGCTTACTATTCTCTTTCAAAAGATACTATTAGACACAGGTCAGATGTGCAATTAAAGCTAAAGGAAACGTATTTTAGAAACTATTAGACACAGGTCAGATGTGCAATTAAAGCTAAAGGAAACGTATTTTAGAATAAAGAAATTTACTGCATTTTTATAAAACCCGAAATTTCATAAGCATTAGCTGAAAAATATAATTTGGAAAATATATTTAAAGCTTATACAGCTTTGTCAGCATTTAAAACTTTAGAGACAAGATGGCTCAACACAATTAGCCAAGTCATAAGGTAGCATCAAAATGCTGAAATATGGGATTGTAGGAACTTACCAAGTCAGAAGTTTTCAAAAATAATGTTGAGTAGTTAAAATATAATTTCACTTATAAAATATCCAATGGTATAAAAATAATTTCTGTACATTTTGCTTTCATGTAATAATTGCTGAATAAAATAGCAGTAAGTTTTACTTACTTATCATAAATGTTATGAGGAGGGCTTAAAAAAAGCTCTGTAACAAAGGTCCCATGTCCTAAAGATAAATGAATTTGTACTTTTACAAGTGTATCTCTTCTAATTCAGTATATCTTAAACTGCTGTATGAACATGTGGCATAAATATTAAAAACATTAGAATCATGAGCATACATACAAAAATGTACATAACTGAACCCCACACAGTTTACCTACAGAATCAAGACTTCCCGAGTATGGGTCTTAGTACGTGCGTTTGTAAAAAGCACCTAACATGAAGTCTGGGAACACAAAATTTTGAGAATCAAACAATCAAGTAATGGACAAAAGTAATATATTATTTGTTGATGATGTGTATATTAGTTACAGTGGATCCCAAGAGCAGTCCCCAATAAAACTCAGAGTTTCTTTATGCTCAGAACTCACCCTGCGAGGCCTGGCTATGGCTAAGCTCACAAATTAATGTATTTCTTGTATCCTTCTTATTGCATTTGTTTTGTTTGAGACAGTGAGGGTGCTGTTTGTTTTTAAAATCTAATTATTTGAAAAAAGTTGTAAAATCTTAAGATTTCATATTTCTTGTATCCTTCTTATTGCATTTGTTTTGTTTGAGACAGGGTGCTGTTTGTTTTTAAAATCTAATTATTTGAAAAAAGTTGTAAAATCTTAAGATTTCACTGAAAAATCTAGATTTCTGGTTTGCCTTCCGGAATTGACATATCTGGCCTCACTGAGCATATAGCATCTTCAGCAAAAACTGTGAAGCAACTGGTCCTTTTAAGGGAGTCATTACCTCTCTAGGTCCCCATGGTCCATACAACTCTACATTGGCCTCAACATTAATTGGTCAGTTGTTCAGAAATTTGTTTAACTAATTGGTTGGTTACTCTTCAAAATTTAATTTGACTTTTAGAAATACTAGAAAATTAGAAAAGGCTACAGGCATCATGATTAAGAGCATGACTTAGGGTTTGATTCCTGCCTCTGTAAAAACCTGCGTTACTCAAACTATTTACACCTTCATTTCCTCATCTCTAAAATGGTGAAATATTACTTAACATCATAGGGCATTGTGAGGATTCACTGAAATAATGAATGCAAAGAACCTACTACAGAGCTCGGTATGTTGTAAATTAATCACACAGGTTTTCATACCACACAGATGCATACAAGCACATTTTATATATGTACACAAATATATATATATATACACACACAAACATACATACATAAATAGACATATATATAATCTACCTGGTGTACTTCAAAAAGTTTGTGGAAAAATGGAATTAAACGATAATATAAATTTTTTCATAAACTTTTTGAAGTCCCCTTCTGAAGCATTAATTATTATTCCTTTTAAAATTTCGGAAGAAATATTCCACTAAAGACTTACGTGAAAATCAAAAGCAAGTATTATTTATAGTCTATTGCTGGCAATTCTTGTTTTTATCTTGTTTTATAAAATATAAAGAGGAGCCTGGGGAGGCCAAAATATTTATTATTTCATAGACAGATAGTTTTCTGATAAATATAGAGTTTTGCACATACACACTCTTTATTAATTAATTTCTGAGCTCACTAAGTCATGCTCACTAAAAAGCGTGCCTTTCCCAGTCCAAGTTTTGGTAAGGTGATATTTTAAAGCAATGAACTTAGCTCTGGTTATATCAATGGCTGAATCAGAGAGGGATATTAGTGAATATCTTATTCTGATTTTACTTTTCAAATTTAGGACATCTTTATAAGATCAATGGGTCAAATCAGTATCAAAAATTATCTTTGGGGCCGCCCCATGGCTCACTTGGGAGAGTGCAGCGCTGGGAGTGATGAGGCCGTGAGTTCAGATCCTATATAGGGATGGCCAGTGGGCTCACTGGCTGAGTGTGGTGCGGACCACACCGTGCCGAGGGTTGCAATCCCCGTACTGGTCTGAAAAAAAAAAATTTTTTTTTTCTTTATATTTAGTAATTCAAATAAATCCCTAAGGCAAGCCTTCCTAAACTCACCTACAGACTTCTACTCACTATAGTAAGCAGTTCCAAGGATCAGAGAGCATTCTGATCCCTACTCTCTGTGTGTGTGCATGTGTGTGTATGTGTGTATGTGTTTTACCAGTTCTATAAGTAAATATATTAATTAAAGCTATTTAGGGCTCATATAGAAGAGCAGTCAATCAAATTGGTCCTTTTCGGAGATAAAGGTTTAAATTAAGAATTTACTAATATGGCATCCAAAGGGGGAACCAAACAAAAAACATGATGTGAAATTTTTTTTTTTTTTTTTTCCTTTTTTGTCTTTTTTTACTGACCGGTAACGGGAGCACCCGTACCGGGGACCGGCAACGGGCTCGCAACCCTCGGTGTTGCGCCCGCACCGTGCTCAGCCAGTGAGCAGGAACCGGTCTCCACATGGGATCCGAACCCTCGGCGGGAGCGCCGCCGCGCTCCCAAGCGGCGCACTCTCCAGTGCGCCACCGGGCCGGCCCAAAAAATTTTTATAACTGCCATTATAAATTTTGCCCAATTGCTCTAAATTCAAACAATTTCAAATGTATAACAGAACTTTCTGAGTGTATGTACGAAGCATTTTAACAAAATGGTTTATTTCTAAATATTCATCTCTATAGGAAAGAAACAAATAAGCAGACTATATTAATCGACTGATTGCACATGCTCTAAAATTTGGGAGTAAACACATTATTATTCTTTATTAATCTGGCCTTTTATCTACCTCAGTGGGGGCTTAACTACTGACATCAATGCGGTAAAGTGTTTTCAAATCTATTTAGGGCTCCTGTCATTCTTCCTCAATTGCTTTCTGTCTTTCTCTCACTACCCTACTCATTATCATCTACCACTTCTTACAGTTTAGCTCAAAAAACCAAAATAATAATTTTTAAGTATATAGAAAATAAAGTTGTGGGAAACGTGAATGTTTATTGTACACTTGCATACATATAATATTCATTAGGTACTAAATTTCAACACACAAAATAGAATGTTTTTCTTGACCCACTATAAGATTTTGGAAAGGCAGCTGTTTGGCAATTTTAATTACATTTTCTCAGATTTTATTTTTATATTGAAATTAAAATTGAAAATTCTGGATTAAAATGTATTCCTACAAGGTTAGGAAATCAAAAATGCAAGAACTCTACCCCTAACTGATATACTGGATTTCATACAGTGCTGCTCTTTAGCATCTTTCAGTTTGATATCATTTTTGGATATAGCTAAATGCCAGATACCCTGACAAACATATATTCTACCAGCTGGATCTCCATCTGCTCAACTAAACATTTTCACACCAAATCTGTATAAAAAGCTATGTTTTCAAAGAGAATTATCTACAACTGAAATATTAAAATCTTAACTCCAGGAGCCCTTCCACTTACATATTTCACATGTATTTAATCACAAGTACAAAACTACCTTCAAGTATTATCAGTGGTCTGCTTTATGTTGCCAAAAGTTATCTTAAACCATCCATGAAGGAGTATACAGACTTTTGAGCACAAGAAACATTTCTGAGATATTTTTTGCCTAAGGCAGAAGTACTATTCCTATCTTTTGATGTGTTTGCCTAGGAAAAAAACACTGCAAAATTAATGTTAATGGATAGAATAATTATTTTAAAAATCTGCATTGTTTGTCCGATTATAGCTTTCTTTGTCTACCTATGAATATATTACCTAACATGAAATATGCTTACAATAAGATAACAATATTTATAAAAATCTTTTGAATCAGACCCCAATTATGCAGAGCGGCCAATGAAATCTCAATTTTAAAAAAAGTTTCTACCTGAAAATCGAGTTCACCTACAGTGGTTCCAAGGAATATAAAAAAAGTTTCTACCTGAAAATCCAGAGCGGCCAATGAAATCTCAATTTTAAAAAAAGTTTCTACCTGAAAATCGAGTTCACCTACAGTGGTTCCAAGGAATATTTTATAAAACTCAGTGGTTCTTGGATTTTCTAGCTGGGGGAAGAATCATCTATAAACCATTATTAGATTTTGGGAAACCCAGGAGCAGATAAAAGGCATGTAGTACAACAATATGAGAAGATTGTCATTGAGGCAAAACTGGGATTACAAAACTCATACAACATATCGGTGAATAACAGGAAACATTTGGAAGGACACTGGGTCCTCTCAAAACTGTATGGTACCTCTAAATAACACTGGTGGCCATGCTTACAAAAAAAGTGTGTAAGTATGTGGGGCAAGTTGAATGGCATTCTTTCAGATTTGAGAAGAATGTTCAAGAAAAGAAGAAATCAATGGTGATTTCAAGATATACACAGAGAAACACAAATATTCATTTTTTATCTGCTAGGCAAGCAAAAATAAAACATTTAGAATTTCACAATTTCTTACAAATCAAACCCTTGGCTACAAAGCAAAAAAAAAAAATAAAACAGTTTCTGTGTGCCCATAGCAAGAGTAGAAGTAAAAGAAGTTCATATTATATTAGGGAGGACAGGTATGTACAGGTATGTACAGGTATTCATAGATTTTCTACCTGCTATTCAATTCTCTAATTACTAATAAAAATCTTCAAAAAAAAGCTTTATTTCCATTGACCATACCTATTCTAGGACTGGGGTTATGTAGGATAAAAATTGAAGGTGCATGGGAGGAGAGTGAAAGAGGGAGGCAGTACAGAAAGAGATTTTCTTCAGACAAGTATCTTACAAGAAAAACACCTTTTAGCCTCCATATCTGTCCTCCCTCTAGGTAGAAACAAAAAATATATACAAATCAGAATACAAACGAACACCTATGGTGTATACCAAAATTTCTTTTAAGATTCTATTGGCTAAAAAATTCAGAATTGCCAAGAATAATATATGCACATAGGAAAATACTTGTTATTAAATATAGCTCAATTTGAATCCTAAATTCAAAACAGAAGACCAGTGGGATTTAGAAAGAATTAGTCTAAATGGTTTTTATATCATAGAAATTTCAACATTATCTCATTCTATCTTCTTTTAATAATCAAAACTCTTTAAGTGAAAAACTCATCACATTATCCTAAAAAGTATGCTGCTTTATCAAAACAAAGTCAAGCCCATTCAACTGCATGATAACACAGGCCAAACAAATGTTGAATAACTCACTCAAAATGAGCCCCTGCTAGGATCAATTCTCTAAAATTCTCTATAATTGCAAACTTTGTTTAACATGGTAAAAGTTAGGATACATCAACCAGTTATACTCCACTACTTCTCATCCTCCACACCTACTCCTTATCTTGACAAAATAAATCTACCTGGAGTACCCAGATAAAAATAAAAGGTGAGACAAAGAGAACTTAAAAAATATTCCAACAAAATGAACTACCACTGTCTCAACACTGAAAACAGGTATATGTTTAATCATTTTGACTACAGTACAAATATTGTTTTAAATCTACTGGTAGACTTAATATTTTGTATTTTCACAGACATTTTTAAGAATCTGAATAAATCAAATTGGCTGAAAAAGGGGGCTTTGAATTATGGAAATACCAATGAAGAAAACTTGCTTAATTCAATCATTTGCCAAGAAAAATGGTTATCATCAAACACAAGAGATTAAACAATTATCTGTTTTCTTTGTTGGACCAAGACAGATGTAGTGCTGATGCCTATGCTCACTGAAAAAATGACACAATATCCTCTCTTTGACATCAACAAGTTCTATCAAAGATTCAAGGATAACAATCCTAGATTTATAAACTTCCTGATGTCTACACCAAACATTAGCTACACAGCAGATAATCCTATTCATAGGCTAAGATTCATGTAATGAAAATCTGATAAGAACTCTCAAGAATAATGTCATAGTAACAGTGGAAGTAAAAATGAAGAGAGACTGGTATCTATCTCTCCCTACAGTCTGGGTTCCATGAGAGCCTATATCCATCTCACCACTGAATCCCCAGCCCTCAGCTAATTACCTGGAACACGTTAAGATACTCAATAAATACTTGTTTAACAAATAAGTAAAAAACAACACCACATCTCAATATAACACTGCACAACATTAAGTGTCATCTTACACCTGTCAAAGAGTGATTTTAAATGAATGCTCTATTGATATAAAATATATGGACAAAATATCTCATTAGTGTTAATTATCTAATGAATAGCATTACTAGAACTTACTTAGAAGAAAGGCTTACTAGAATATGGTCTAAAACCACCCATATGTGATTATTTCCAGTCATTCACTGAAAATCATAAGTAGGAGGAGCAAGTGCAGTTTTCAAACTAAGAAATTATTTGTTCATTGAATCTCTAAAGTAAGATTAAACTCTCCTCCATCAGATTTAGTGAGTCGGTTTCCTACTTATGAGGGAAGACCCAGAGACCTGGAATCTCATAATGTCACATCACATTTTTGGACTAAAATCCTTCAATCTACTCTATGAACACTGAAATCGTGTCTTCTGTGCATACTACATCTCCAGTGGCTAGCAGAATATTTGACTAATCATAAGCACCTAACATTTCCTAAATAAATCAATGAATGGGCAGAAACAACAGAGAGATGAATTGTAACTGAATATAAGAAAGAACTTTCTAAGATATAAAGCTGCAGAATTTTCTGAAGATTACTGCTATATCTTCCTTAGTTTTTTCCAAGTTAGCCAAACCCATTCTTTCAACTGGTATTCATGTTACATGATTGTGAGTTGCCTCATTATTTCATATCACTTTAAAATACATTGTCTGCATCGCTTTTAACTTGTGGAGTCTAGAAGTGGGCGCGATACTAGTTGGCAACTACAGAGAAGAGCTGAACTTCGGCCACCCTTAGTCTACAGATCAGTGCAGTCTAAGACACATGAGATGTTCAGGTGGCTACCAGACTCATAATGAGTTGATTATATCCAAAATTCAGTTCTCTCACATTGTAGGGTAATAACAACATTTGACACAGATCACTACCTCCTCCTTGAAATTCTTTCTTTGCTTTCAGGTCATCAAACTGAATTTTCCTCCTTTCTCATTGGCAGTTTATTCTCTGTCACTTTTTCTTATTCTTCATCACAGTGTCCTTGCACTTGGATCTCAACTCTCTTTTTGATTCTATTCAATACCAACTCCCTTTTTATTTCATTTACTGTCATAACTTTAAATTCCAAGTCTATGCTGAAAACCTGAGATTTATATCACTAATCTAGATCTCACACATGATCTGTATATTTGTGTATCCAACTAGAGGCAACTATAAGCATCTTAAACTTAGCATGCCCAAAACTGAGTTCCTAAACTTCTTCAAACCTGTCTCTTCCACAAACTTCCACTGTCGGTTACTTGGAATTTCACCTATTAAGTTGTTCAGGCTACAGTACTCAAAGCCACCCTTGGTCTCTCTCTTTCAGTCATATCCCACATTCAGTCAGCTAATCTTCTTGACTCTGTGTTCAAAATGTATCCAGAATTGACCACTCCTTACCATTTCACTGGTGAAAGCCACCTTCATCTCTCTTCTAGATTATTGCAATAGCCTCCCAAACTAATCTCCTGCTTCCACCCTGAGCCTTTCTTATATATTCTTAACAAAGCAGCCAAGTGATGGTTAAAATGGAAGTAGATTTATGTGACTCCACTGTTCAAACCTTGCTATACTTTTCCATTTCCACCTAAAGCCAGTGGTTATAATGACCTGCAAGGTCTAACACAATATGTCCTGCAATCCCATTAATACCTTGACTCCCCTTCTACTCTCCTCCCTTCTCTCTGCACAATAGCTACATCCATTTCTCCACTGAACACACTAATCATGCTCTTTCCTCGGGACATTGCATGGACTGTTCCCTTCGTCTTGAACACTCTTCCTTCTTTGGCATTGCTTTCATAGCTCATCCAGGCCTTTATTCAAATGTCATTTTCTCAATGTAGGATTTCCTGGTAACTTTAAATAATTACCACCCCTTTGACGCACTGTTCACGCCTTTCCTACATGATTTGTTTGGACAACATCATCTAGTTTTTAAAAAATATTTTACACGTTTATTATATTTTTGTCTGTTCTACCCCCACCTCAACCTACTAGAAACTTCTTAAGGAAAGAGATTTCTTCTTTTGTCTACTGCTTTTTCCCAGCACCTAGAACAATGTATGAAACTTACGAAATGCTAAATAAACATTTTTGAATGACAGAAGAATGAATGAGTGTTTTAAGGGAAAACATTTCAGGAATCAGCCAGTGAATTTTTAAGTATCAGCCAGCTGGCAAATGTTCTAGTGTGACGGAATCCACACTTTTCTGGAAGTGCACCATAAGTCACACTCCAATGATCTTTCTATACTCATAATAGAGGCAAGGTGGTCTTATCTGCCTTTATTATCTTTGGATCCCAAGATTTCACCTAGGACATTGATTCCTGAGTTAAGGCAATTTTATGTAAAGCATAGGAGAAACATTATTCAATCTGGATAATAATATACTCTCATTAGAGAATTCCTATGGAAGCCCTTCTAGATGTGCTTCCTCCAAGGACACAACTTAAATAACAATGAGAAAGATTCCCTGGAGGAAAGAGAGATGAAAGATGGCCAGGTCTCCTTAAGGAGACTACATGGGCATAATTACATTTTTGACTATTATATTAAAATAAGTGAAATTCTCAGTTTCCTATTTTAAAGATTATAATATCAAGAAAAGAAAGGAAGAAAGGTAAGGATCACATTTTGTAGGACAAATTAATCAAAACTGCATTATATAAATCCATGTTCATTTTTCATTATCAAAACCAACCTTAATGATGACATTATAATGGTGAAAGTTTCATCATATTAACACACACAAATAACTAACTCCTCATGGCACTGAAGTGAATAAAGTAATGTTAGGTTTTTATTTATTTATTTATTTTTATTACTGACAGCTTTTAACTTTTGTTTCCTTTAGGGTTTCATATTTTAGTGTCAGATTGAAGGAGTATCTTCTTTCTTCAGTTCTGTGTTGTAATGATATAAGTAATACACACCTAAGACAAATAATGTCAGAGTACGTCTGACAAGTTCTGAATGAAACACTGGCCACTAAAGTATTTATCATACTTCTTTTAAGCAGAATTAACTGGAACTTTTAATTGTCAATCATTAGCAGTTTTTATTTAAAACATAAAAATTTCGAAAGCTTTTGTCAATTAACATCTAAGCCAGACTATAAGCAATATTAATAAAAATATGCAAATCAAATTGTCATTTTTAGACATGGTAACACAGAAACAGCATATGGTCCTAGAGCTCTTCCAAGAATTTTACTCCACATCTAATAGGGAATGTGAGTGCTATACCACAAACTATTAATCCTGACATGTTCGATTTTTCAAATACTTTCCCAACATAGCTATTCTTTTTGGACTTTTGGAAATAAGGGGACATCTTCTAAAGAATACGTTCCATCCATTAAAAAGTATGACTGAGTTTTAAATACTTAGTAGTGACAGTGGATTTTCTCAAATATTCTTGTCATCTTCTCAAATATTTTTGACAATATCATGTATAAAATAATTTTGTTCTATGCATGGCCTACTTCAGACAGTAAGAAACAAGAAAGTGAAACCAGCTCTCTTACTCCAGGGCCATCGTCTTTCCTCACTAGCTGAAGTGAAATGAAATAACAAAGACTCATTCTTGGAGGAGAAGATACTGAGCAATGATATTAATGATTTAAATTATTAGCAATGTAAACTCTCATCTAAAGTATAAGCAGATCTATCATTGTAATTACTTAGAAAAAAAAACAAAAAACAAACTACATTTTCCAGGGAATGGAGAAAAATGTTGCAGTCAGTGAAAAGAGGGGAGGAGATGACTAAGGTAAATTGGAAAAATTCTTGTTATACAATGTTAAACATAGTAATTAAATTCTTTTTCAAATAATGCAGAAGATGGTAATCATAGGATGAACGTGGCTCTTTATCCAAGGCAATCAACAACATTTTCACCATGGGCAAAATAATTATTATTCCCTTTTCTATGTCAACTTGGGTGTCAGCTGAGAAGGCATCTCAAAAGGTGTCAAGCACTTATTGATCCCTTAACTCTGGAACTGATCTTAGGACTTTGCTGCATAGAGAACACAAACATGTAAGCACAACATCGGACATTTAGGTCACTTTTCATTAGAAGATCCATCTGCTCGGGTTAATGATCAAGAGTGGCCCATACTGTCAAACACTTTGATAAAGCAATGGCTATTTGGAAAAAAGTATTGCAGATACTAGAGTATTCAATTACAATATGGGAATGTTGTGAACCTCTAGGTATAACTTTGGCAAAGAATGTATAAATCACAATATCACAAATAAGGGATATCAATGTATTTTAGGAAAAGAAGTAAACAGAGATGGCCTAACAGATTTTCTCTAGTTTTACTTTCCTCATACATATAGTCAAACCACTCTAAGAGAGCCATGTTTTCTAAGGACTCTTCTGATACCCTTCTAGATAAATCCAAAGATCTTTTCTCATCTCTATTTACCCTTAAACCCATTCCAAATTCTGTAGCTCTTCAACATGTGCCTTCCTAAAATATGCAGATTACATCTTTATAAGAAAACAAATACAAAAACATGTTCTAGAGAGCCCTTAAATCAAACATAGACATAGGTCTTTTTTTTTTTTTTTTTTTTTTTTTAGATCCCTTAACTCTGGAACTGATCTTAGGACTTTGCTGCATAGAGAACACAAACATGTAAGCACAACATCGGACATTTAAGTCACTTTTCATTAGAAGATCCGTCTGCTCAGGTTAATGATCAAGACTGGCCCATACTGTCAAACACTTTGATAAAGCAATGGCTATTTGGAAAAAAGTATTGCAGATACTAGAGTATTAAATTACAATATGCGAATATTGTTAACCTTTAGGTATAACTTTGGCAAAGAATGTATAAATCACAATATCACAAATAAGGGATGTCAATGTATTTTAGGAAAAGAAGTAAACAGAGATGGCCTAACAGATTTTCTCTAGTTTTACTTTCCACATACATATAGTCAAACCACTCTAAGAGAGCCATGTTTTCTAAGGTCTCCTCTGATATCCTTCTAGATAAATCCAAAGATCTTTTCTCATCTTTATTTACCCTTAAACCCATTCCAAATTCTATAGCTCTTCAACACGTGCCTTCCTAAAATATGCAGATTACATCTTTATAAGAAAACAAATACAAAAACATGTTCTAGAGCACCCTTAAATCAAACATAGACATAGGTCTTTTTTTTTCACTTATAACTTACTTAGAAAGATTCTTTCTAGAATGCATATGAAATTTATTCATTTATACACATAAACATTTTAAAAAGAAATGATAACAAAGTTAAAAAAAATCTGAATAACTGAGGACAAAGAATTATTTCACTTGAAATATACACATAATTGAGGCAATGTTGCTTTCTCATCCAATAGATTCCCTCGCTGTTATTTGTATGTGCATGGCAAACAGCAACTCAACTGCATTATACCTTGTTTAGTTTATTAGTTATTTCTTCAAAGGTACGTATTTTCTACTTTCCAGCTGCTAGTGCAAACTACTCTGTCATTTTATCTGTTCCATCCAAAGCAAAAGTCCATATTAATGAATGACCTTTCATTATATAACTCTGCTTTAAGGCAAATTTAGACAATACTAATTCACATTACTTTACACAGTTCAATTCAATGGAAATAATGTATTAATCCATTTTCTCAATAAATACATATTATGCAACTGCTATACACCTCATATTGTTAGGTGCATGACTTCTGAAAAGATTTTTAATATGAGCATTTGTTTAAGAATATTTTCACAGAATTGGATTTAAAGTATGTTTAGATGTGTAGCTTTAATTTGGACCTTTTTGAATAAAATAATTGAATAAATTTTAATGTAATATATAAATATGGCTTTCTAAAACATTTAACTTGTCTTTATAAAAACCACATGGTGTTTCTTTACCCAAGTATTAGCTTTTCTTGTTATTTGGAACCTAATCTTAATTTTTTTTTTACAGTGGTTTAATTGCCAAAATACACAGGGACATTTTACTACCGATAATATTTCAAGAATGAAGATGTAATAATTTTAAAATATCTTTATAAGATATATTGATAATAGCTGTTTACAACCTACATGATAGGTTAAAATCAGAATTTAAATTGGCCAGGAAGATTCATTACTGAATGGTTCAGTATTGTGAACTCCTCAGTAAAGTATATGTGCACACACATATGTATATAAACACACACAAACCCAGATATGTATATAACATGTTGTATGAATATGTATGAATTTATACTATACATTTTGAAAGAAATTGTTTCTTTTATAATTATAACATTGAGATATACTTTCCCTAATAATTAGGCATATACTATAGTAAAACAAAGAGTTATGGCTTTTTAACATCTGTTCCTATGTTTAATTTGTTTTGGAACTTCTGAATCACGAAAGTTTATATTTTTCAGTAATTGTTATTGTTCCCTGTAACACCATTTTGAATTGAAATGTAGCAAATATACAAATATAATTAATCTAATGTTTATATATATAAAGGAATTGAGGCTTAAATAAGATAGACTAGAAGTATAACACCATATACTGAAACAATAGAGTCTAGTTTAAAATTTAGGAACTATTTTTTAACCAGAAACATTCCCCTTGAAGTTGTTCTGATTTTCTTCTATATATTTTTAGACATAGATTTTTTTCAGTGTATTGACATGCAAAAAATATGTATTGCTTGGGCTGTTTAGATAGTCCATAAATAGACTGAGCCAAGCAGATCATTCTTCTACACCAAAAGAAAACCAGTTTCTATGTAATAGTGCATATAGATAAAGATAGGCATAGAAGACGCATCAGAGAAGTTGGGGGCTGGATTTAGAATGAGAATGCTTGAATCCTGGGTTGAACAAGTTGCTTTCTGACCTTAGGCAAGTAATATAATCTCTCTATTTTATTAGTTAATCTCAGTATTATATGGAGCAATACACAAAAAGATACTTTATAAGGAAAACCTTTTGCGATTTTGAGTTTGTGGTGTTGATATACTGCAATGGAATTTTGGACAGTTGTGTTATATAAATTTAACTGTGGCAAAGTGCAGTCTTGAGAAAATTAGCAAAAGAATGGTCATTATATTATATTATTATACATGATTAATGCTGACATCACTCTTACAATATGTAGCCCTTTCAATAACCAGGACTACAAAAAGATAAATTGTTGAATACTCTTTGACATTTCTAAAAAGCAATTTATGGGCAAAACCATCACAGTTCAGAGAATTCAGAGAATTTCAGGCATTAATAAGAGTTGTATTAGATATAGTTGGAAGAGAATGATTTCATAGGAAGAACACTGAAAAGTTTTTAAAGATAAGCAATCTATAGCTGTTTTAAGTTTTTAAGAGATTCTGTGTCCATCTCCACTAAACAAAAGAATAGAAAAATGACCTATTTTTGTTTTTTATTACTACTTAATATTCAGATGTAGTTAAACACTTTGAGGAGATTTTAAATATTTGGGAACATCTATATTTGAAATTTAAGCCCACTTATGACCAAACTGGGCATAAAAGAAATATGATTTATTAGGATACAAATTTGGTGAGAAAGTTTAATTTTGATGGTTCAAAGCTGTCACGGGATAATGAACAAAATATTCCCTTTTGTAGCTCTGTTGGAGCTTACTGTGTATCTGTAAATTGTTCTTATTTAATATATTTGATTGGTTTCTACTTTTCCATTGGCTCTTTCTCCATTGGCCAGAAATGAGCCTTTAAATATACACATTTACACACCCTGCTTGTGTCATTTCAAACTCTTAAATTTAAAAAAACAAGAATTAGGAAGCCAAAGGATATAAAACACAAGAAGCAAAAGAGAAGGGAGAAGAACATGATTTACACATGCATCTAGGTTTGGGTGGAACGACATATGACAGCAATGCCAGACCTTTCTTCACCTCAGAAAATTGTTTTCTCTGTCTTTTACATTTCTACTCCCCGGGGCTCTGGGTAGAAATTTTTCGCAACATGACAATATTCTTAGGCTTCCTATCCTAGGCTTTTATGCTGTTTGAAAAGTTATCATTCTCAGTCTCTTTCTGTCTCTCTTTCTCTCTCTCTCTTTCTCACTCCATCCCTCCCTCTCTCCCTCTTTCCTCCTTCCTTCCTGTTTTGGTGGTAAGAAACTAAGTGCAGAGAAAAAAGTATACTACAATACTGAAATTATTATTCCAGTGTCACAGGAGTCATATAAATGGTGAACAAAGTTCCCTGAGCATTCATTTCTTTGCCTCCAGGATGCCGCTGCTTTTTCTGTCCTGTGATATTTACTTATCTTTTTGAGGCATATCTAACTCGAGAGTCGCAGGTTTGAGATGAGTGGTGAGAATAACAACAGGCTTGTCTGTGATACTATAGTGTTTGACATGGAAAAATATTGGAATGTTTTCTTTTTCTGTCAGCTCTCTATGAGAGAAACCTGTCAATTATCTACTGAACACATTTGTACAAATCTGCATTTAAAAAATTAGTTGTTTCAGACTCTTTGGAAACATTTTCTTTCCTTCAACACTTAAAAATTCTCTTTAAATAAAATGCAGCATAACGTCCAAACTAATTTTATATTTGAATAAGTAGCTTTTTCTAAGGGTAAACTGGCCAAAGAACTATCCATAGAAAAGTAGGTCTCATTTCTAATCTATATTCCAAAGTATAAAAATAGTGTTTTGTTACAGCCTTGTTTAATCAGTATGTAAATAAATTTACTTAATAAAAGATCTTGTGATTTTGACCTTTTGGAAATGGTGTGCGGTCACTGGAACCTTGCTTTTGATCACTGGTAATCTTTGACATTATGAAGCAACCTTATCCTTGAGGATCTTTCTCTAGTGTTCCGGGCCATTCTCCCATGAGAGAAAAGTGAGGTTTTGAATTGTGGATTTGAAAACAAAGCAGCAATACACTCTGCTGTTGTTTAAGGTACTTCTGTGAAGATTCTCACTGTAGTGAATATGCCTTCAAATACAGTATAACAACATCATTAGTCTCTTTTAGTTATTCATTTATACTTTATGCCTTTTTCTTGAATCACTCCCAACCCCCAACCCCTATACATGGCAAACAAAAAGAACAGGTTGGCTGTTACAAGCTTTTTTTGTGTTTTCTTTTTCATATATAGTTTTTTTCTAAAGGGTATCCAATTTATATCACTCTAAACATCGTTCAAATTTATGATAAAATTGTTAAATTGGAAGAAGGATGCCATTTAAAGCAAGAGGTTACTTTTGGCTACTTGAGCAGTGGCTGCTACTAGAGAGGGTATTAGGGATGAACTGCACTTCTGTTCTTATAATGTGTAGAAGGCTTTGAACAACCGTGCATTTGACTGCCCACTAGGCTCTCAGAGTGATGTACACACTATATCCAAGTGGATTGTAACATATGCCCTATAAATAGAATCTGAAACTTTCACTGGTGCCAGACTCACTGAAGAGAGTGTAAGGAATATTACTCTGGGAAACCTTAAAAATCAAGTTCAATGTTGTACGTAAAGTTATGTGATAGTTGTATATTATTTTTCTCTCGAATTAAAAGGCTTTATAGTGGTTGAAATTAAAAGGCTTTATAGTGGTTGAAAGGATTGAAAGTTTTGGTATTCAATATATTACTTGAACTGTGTTTTTTCTGTCTCCTTACATGTACTTTTAAGATATATGAATTATGATTAAACATTATCCAATTTGTAATGGCTAACAAGGATATTATCTGTGACTCTTTCCTAGGTTATAGCAAGGAGGATGCATTTTTGTGTCTCATATCCTGGATCAGATCTCTATCTAAACATCTCTGTAGAATATTAAGAGATGAATAAGGAAGTTTCACTATGCATGGTTTGAACGTTAATAATTTCTATTATATTGCTAAGTAGAAAATTAGTTTTTAATCTCTTCATTTAAGTTTTCACCAAATACAAAGGAAATAATTTAATTTGCAATTATTTATATTTTAGTGAGAGATGATTATTATAAGAATTCTGAAACTGTAAATAGTTTGTAGGTCTCCATTTTAATTGCAAAAAAAAAAAAGGGAAAACTGGATCATTTTGTAATATCATCAAATCACTGGTTAACTTTTAGGTCCAATATGTTTTCCCTCTTACCCCTTTCTTTTTCTTACTATTCTACATCTTTTCTGGTGGTCTCCCTTACAAAACACAGGTGTTTTTTAAAAATATAATTATTTCACTTTTTTTTTTTTAAAAAAAAAGTAATTCCTTATGTCCTTAATGACACCCAGAACTTGAATAAATCCACTGGAATTGTAATGTAAATTCCAATGAAATGGTAATATTTTAAACACAATTCATGTCCCAGGTTTGGTCAGGGCAAAAAGCTTATATTACAAGCCTAGACAGATAATATACCACATATGTTGGTGATTATGCTTTATATTAAATGAAAAGTCTTGTTTCATTCTAATACTAAAAGCAGAGGTAGGGAGAATTTTTACAATATTTCTATAGTATCCACATAAGTTTTTGGAAGCAGAAAAAGTAAGACTGGAGTTACACAAAAGGTACTGAAGGATTCAGCCTTGCTTGTTAACACTTTATTGACTCCCTAGGAATCAAACTTGCAACAGTTTTGTAAGGGATATGTTATTTAGAATATGAGGCAAAGTTAAGCAAGTGGTCCAAGCTGATAAGGCCTGTAAAATGCCTGGGTGATACTACCCATGAGGTTGGGCAGGCCCTGTGAGCTATCCTTTTATTCCCTAGGTGATTTATCTCTTCCTGTCCCGGATTTTCATAGTTGTGTTGTCCTATTTCTGGGGGAAAAGACATCAATTCTAATAAAAAGGTGATGCATACTGGTATACATTATAATCTATACTTGTTTTGTATTAAATGTAAAGTTGAACATGTAGATATGTTCATGGTTATCCGGGAATAAAATGGATTTGCATTACACTTTTAACCTTGATATTTGTGGATTTGATTCAGAATATCCTAGTTATAATGCATGCAAAAGACACGAAGATATGGATTTTTCTGCAGAGTAACAGAAAAGGTAACATCTAAATGTGCTTCTTTGGGCATTTTTTCCATTATTTTTAAGTTTGCTCTCTGGTAATTGGTAAGTGTTTCAAATTGTGGGTATTGTATATGCAGATTAGAATAGAAGTATAAAATTAATACAAATGGAAAAATACAATTCTATTATTTTGATGAATTTGAACCAGAATTTTTCATGTTTAAGTTAACACCTTGCACAGTTTAATTGCTTTAAATCTTTTCCACATCACATTGTTGATCATATCAGTTTACCTGAAAATTTGAAGTTTAGAAGTCTCCTATATAGTATTTTTTTTTTACTGAATTGTATTGAAAATTTAAGGCATTTTCTGAAAACTCTCTTGCTTTTGCTTACAGGATTTAAGATGTATCAATATGATATGCACAAGACCAATAGTAATGTTCATACAAACTTGCTTACTTTTATCATGCACAATCATATTACAGTATAGCACAAAAATTAAGCTTTATTAAAGTTATAATTGAGTTTCTATATAGAAACTGTACACAATAAAAACATAAGCTACTTAGAGAAAAAATAGAATTTGAAATTTCTATATAAGTTCATATCAGATTGAAGATTACAAATATACAAAACTCGCATTCTGTAGATAACTATTTATTGTCTGTAGTATGTTTTCTTTGCAGTAATAGCCAGAGTTAGCAGAAATGTACTTTGTGAGGGCTAGGGTTAGAAGAGTTACAATGTCCGCTATTGTATTTATTTTATCTTATGAACATTATTATTGATATTAATTTTCTCAAGATGGTCATTTTTTATTTCCTTGCTTGGTTCAGTTCTACTTTTAAGCTCCTACAAGGTCCCCTGAGCTCCACTACACTGTACTTGATGTTAGTTAAAAGGCCATGAAGCAATTGAGCTCCACTGTAAACATACTTTAATTCTGTGAGAATATTCTTTAAAAAGTACTCATCCCTTTCCCACGTAACATCAGTCCAAATTTTACAGAATATCTTACTGTGTAAGCATTATAACCTATTAAGTGTACTGCAGATTGGACTGCCTTCCCTTCTGCAAATCGGACAATCTATGGCTTAAAATAATGCCAGATATTTAGATCACCTTCGGACAAACAGCCAGTCCACTTCTTTTTCCAAGGAACTCCCAGTGTTTTCTGAAATATCCAAGTAGAGAAGTAAAACACTATATATACCATAATCATAATTTCCAGATCTGAAAATCATAAATCATTTATGCATTTTTGCACTATATTATAAAACAAGACTATAAAAGGAAGGCAAATTATATTTTCAGCATTTACGTGTGTGCGTGTGTGTGTTTGTGTGTGTGTGTGTAAACTAAGTTAGTAAGTTCCCTGACCTGTAACATTAATCAGGGTGAGAAATTAAGGAATGAAAATTATCAAAATCAAAAAATAGGGAAAATATAAAAAGTGAGGAATCTGTTAGCTTAGAATTAAAAAAGAAGCAGAAAAAATATACAGCTGAATACAAATAAGGATGATTATAAGTGCTTCTAGTTTTTATTTAACCATCTTTAATCCAAACTTTCAGCTCAATTCATACAAAATCCTGAACTAAAAGAACATGAGGAACTATAGGTGGTAACTGTGGCAAACTTTTATCTGCAGACTGACACAGATGTTAGGTACGGTTAATAATTGAGTAAATACGCCACATACAAAATGACATTCAGATTAGCTACACCAAGGAATGAAGGGTGAGTCAATTTTAATATAGCTTTCAGGATTACAATAATCTACAGATTTCTCTGATTATGGCATATATGTGATGCCAAATATAATTTATTCACAATATCTAACAGAAAAAAAAATTCTTAGGCACAGTTCAAGGATTCGGAAAGCCTCAGATCACTTTCAGGGTCTGTCTAGTGAAAAAGACTCAAGACCCATTCAAGCACACATAATTCAGGAGGTCTGCCTGCCAGCAATAAAGGCAGAAATTGGATACTTGGTGAGATTAATTACCTAGATAGGGCTTGATAATGCAAGTCAAATGGGAATGTAATTAAAGTGCACCTTCCATGAAAATTATTCATTGCTGATGGATCAGGTGACAGATAAATCAAAAAGGCATTTTAAGAAAGCCTACAGGTTAACTTGAAGCAGGTCTTTCCTCTTTTTAAAACTCTGTAATTGCAGGTGTGGAATTCACTCTTGCTGTCCTATCCTCATCATGATACCATAGGACAAAAAGGGAGATTGTAACGTAACCTATTAGAAAGAGAAGCCAATAGAAAAACTATTAGGAATGTAGTTACAAACAAAAGGTCAGCTAGACTGGAACCAGTTGGCTGGCAGCTTTCAGAAGAGTATCACTCTATGCTCATACTGTAATGGGGACTGCAACCATAAAAGAAGGCAAGTGATGAATTAATAAGTTGACTAGTCCCCAGGGTGCAATTCTTACAGATGAAAGGCATGCTGGAGTACTCAAACAGAGTTATAAATTAGATAAATTGAATGGCACAAGATGTATTTTTATATCATCATTATTAAATAAAATCTTCCTGGATGTGCTATTAATTCTTTACTGTCAATATATTTATTTACAGTCTAAGAACAATAAAAAAAAGTGTTTTATAACAACAGCAGGGTAATTTCAGTTACCCAGAGGGATACTAAATCTAATTTCTATGTTGAGTTCTCTTACATATGTTTATTATACACCTAAGAGCAGATAAATGAAACAAAATGTCCAATTAAATGATGGTTATTGGAAAATATGGCTTTACGTGTTACTCATTTGCCTGCTCTAACTAATAGCACATCTTGCTTTTACTGACCTATGTAGAGAAAATGTGTAACAGTTTTTACATCTGCAGGAACAAACAATGTTGCACAGGAAATCCATGTCATCTAGCAGATGGCATATGGAATTCACACACAAAAAAGACAATTACTGTCATAATAAATAATAATAAAATAATAATAACCTAAGTGTAAAAGTTGGAAACTTTTTGTTCTTTGGAAAACTTTAAATAATACTGACTTACTATTACAAACACTCAAGTAATTGTGACTTTTCCAACAATTTATACTTTTTTACTTAAACTTGGAAAAAATATCAAATCTGAATTCAAATTCCCTCAACAATTCATCTATCCTGGTATTGCATAAAAATCATTCAAATTAAAAGAAAATCAAAATTCTAAAAACCTATTTGGCACTATCATCACCTATAGGCAATGAAAAGGCAAAGGCTAATTATAAATGTTATAACCTAGTTCTAATGAAAAAATGTTTCTAATATTGTTCTTAAATAAAAATAAATTTTACATAGCAGGAAAATTATGGGAAAACTCCAGAAGTAAGAAAATTCATAACCAAACACACAACACAGATTTTAGATATGCAAATTTGATACACAGAGTTTGTGTTTGAAGTGCTGTAAGTAAATACAAAAAGTATACCTGTGAGAGAATTATCTATTTATAGTTCTCCATTCCTAAAGGTTATGAATTAAAATTAAAAACAGGAATAACAAACATCCAATGTATTTTATCAGGAGACACTGCTCTTTACATTCCTTGCAGGTCCAGTTACTAACTTAATTCCAACCAAACTATAAAGTAAACTGTTCATGATTTGTCAGATTAGCTGATGCTTGTCCAGAAAAATGCTCTCCAAAATGAGTTGCAAGGACACTATAATTAAGATCTATTCATCCATTTCATCCCTAGATTGAAGAAAATAATGGAACATCTAAGTAGTCAGAAAGCAGTCTAAAGAAGTTCGGTTAGTATCTTTTCAAACATAATACCAGCATTTATTGCAGCAGGTGCACCAGAAGTGACTTACAAATTATATTAACATCCGAGGTTTGTTAAAATAGCATCATGGTTTTCTGTTCTTTGTTTAAGTAATCTTTAAACATAAAGGAAATGTGACTAAAAATAAAAGGTAAAGGATTATCAATATTAAAAAATACTGAAAAGAGCAAAACTAAAATTTACAAACTTTTAGGCAATTCTCCAATTTTTTGGGGGGAGAGCACATGATATGGAACATAATTTAAAATGTGTGGGAAAAAATTAGGAAGAGAAAAAATATGAAAATGAAAAGGATAACATACTATAACTATATAACTATATATAAATATACAATTGTCCCTTGGTACCCATAGGTGATTGGTTCCAGGACCTCCCAGGGATACCAAAATCTGCCAATGCTTAAGTTCCTGATATAAGATGGTGTACAATTTGCATATACCCAATGAACATCCTCCTGTATACTTTAAATCATCTTTAGAGTACTTATAATAACTAACACAATGTAAATGCTATGTAAAAAGTTACTACTCTGTATTGTTTAGGGAATAATGATAAGGAAAAAAGATGCAATTTGCTTTTAAGACTATTTTATATCTGTGGGTGGTTGAATGCATAGATGCAGAACCCATGGATATGGAGGGTTGACAGGATATATATGTGTGTGTACATATGTGTGTTTATATACATAAATATATAAAATTGGTAACAGTTCTAGTCTCTCTATGAGATATGTGTAACCAGTCATTTGATTATACAGCATTTGATATTAAGAATGATGATTAATATATTAGAAGAGAGTTATAAATATAGTTTATAGAATTAATATTTTTCCTTTTATGACCTTTATTTCTGAGATTATCAGATTCTCAACCACAAAATTTATGTGAGGCTAAATGTGGGTTCTTGATGATGTCAGGGATGTGAGAAATAGGATGAGATGTCAAAACAAGGAGAAAACAAGGTTATGACAATGTATTAGAAAAGAACAAAGGCAGTAATTCTTTTCCAAAAAAAATTCAGACTCATTCTCTGTCTTAAGAGTCTTTACCAGTTTGATAAATGTTGTATGAAATCAGCATAAATATTAATCTATTACAGTTCAGTTCAGCCAACATTAAGCACTTATACCACGTTAGGTTTTATTTTCAACCATGGCAAATACGATTAGAAAATTTTCTACCTCAAGATGTCTAGCAAAACTGTTTCTCACAACTCCAAATTTTCAATTCCAATGGACTTTCTTCTGTCTTCTTTTTACTGACCTCCTGTGACATTTGATTCTATGACCAACTGACTCAGAAAGTTTCCCTTCCTTTTGGTTACTATAACATCTATCCAATTGGCCTGGCCACTCCTTTTTGTTCTTTGTCATGCACTGATGATATTCTCCCAGCTCTTAACTGTTAGTGTTCTCAAATATTTTCTGTCAAACTTTTTAATTATAGCTCCAACTTCTCTTCCCAGGAAATGTCATTCATTAACTCACTATATATAGCCTATGATTCCTCAATTTGTAATATTTAAGTCCTACCACCCTCCTAATGTCCATTCTGTTAGGGATGTATATATGCCTACAAAATATATGTAATTAAAAGTAAATATACTTATTATTGTCTATATATGAGGAGTCTTCAATAAGTTAATGGAAAGAATAGTATTATCTTTTAATTCTATTTTTCCACAAACTTGTACCCTCATACATATCTATACACATAAATACATCATATCACATGTAGTATAGCCTGACATAACTAGAGTTATAGGTGTTGTATTTAAGAGTATTAGCAACATAAGAATAACACAATAGTAATATGGCTTACCCAGTATCTTTGTTTTTATCACTATATATAATTGTCATTATAAATGCTACACTCAAACAATGTTCTACATCTTTCTATTTGCTGAAGTTAACAATCAAATATTATTAAAAATTAGGACACTAATTATCTGATGTCAACATGCTATGGATAATTAACAACTGCATGCTTTAAAGCTATGTTAATTGTTTTTCACAAATTTCCTCTAGTCCTTGTGTCTTAAACAAGGCAAGCAGCTTCAGGTCTGTATGTACATCTCTGCCACATACTTTGTCACAGAACATACATCATCCACTCTAACTTGTCCCCAATTAATTTTGTTGGGTTGCAGCAATTATCTCTCCCTTTGTGACTGACCTCTTTGTAAATGAAGTGCAGGAAATTTGGATAATTTTTTCCTGAGTTTTTACCTCTTAATTGATCCTTATTCATTCAAAGGGAACCAACGTCTTAAAAACAGTTAAATTGAAACAAGTAACAATCAGGCTTTCAGTTATAATCGACAAATCTGAAAAGCAAGATCTTGATAGTGTTCTCTCCTTTACCCTATTACTTGGATTGGTTGGTTAAAATTGTTAATGATCCTCGTGGATCAATGTCTTTCCCTTGTAGCTCTAATTTACTGCATTGGTGGATTAGTACAGATTTTTTTTGGATGGCTCTGCATCATTCCACCAGATTGCTTGTCTGAATCAAATTTGCTTCAATTCATCACCAATGAAGCAAGGAATAAAATAATCAACAATTACTCTCTCTTAACACTGGTACTGAAAACAAATCAACAATGAAATGCTTGTCAATTTAAACACTGTCTCCTACCTTTGTCAAGGCTATGTCCCTCAGCTGATCCAGGGCTTGAAATGGTGTGTACGGTTCAGGGTAGAAAGAGCATAGGAATGCGGACTGGCAGAGGAAACTACATATGTACTTCAAATGTATGGGCCCAAGTTTTTATTGTCATCATCATCATTATTACCAATTCACAATATGTGTATTCATCCACACACATATAATGTATGAAATTACCATCCACTGGCTTTTCATTTTCTGAAATGCAGCTTATTGATTTCTTGATCTTAAATGAAAATTTTCTGAAACTGTGTCTGTCTCCACAATGCTATTGTTTTAATAACACTTAGAGAAATAAGCACAACAGCTTGCTATACATGAACTAATTAACAACTCATAGATCAAAACCTATTTGTACAGTGCAACCAACTATATGAGGCAACCAGTTTCAGTCAACAAAGGATTAACCAAAAGCCACTTCTTGATTCAATTCATATTGGAAACCTTTTACAAATGTTAGTTTGTGTTCTTAGCATAGTAACCCTACTATAAAACACATTTGTTATTTTTATGATTTATTATTTTTTAGTGCCACCAGAAAAAGAGAATGGATTCGATATATATTGAACTGAGGTTGCACCCTAAAAGAAACTGCATATTTTAAGTCCCTTATGTTAACTTGATTTTATGTCTTTTTCCCCTTGAAAGTAAAGAGCAGGTGCTCTGGTTAGTCACATTTTACTTAAAACAGATTTTCTATGTCTCACTTGGACAAACTTCTTTACTTTGAAATTATAAGTGGTTATTTCTCTATAAATATATGTTAGTGGATGATTTTCAGTTCACTACAATCTCCACCTGATAAAATGAGGAATATTCTGTTAAGGGCAACACATACAATAGGAATTACTTTACATAATTCCATCATTATTAACTATTCCAGGACAACAGTCCTAATAAGCAGTCATATTTTTCTGAAGAGGAGACTTAAATTTGAAGAGGAGGCTTAAATTTAGCAAGTTACAAATTTAAGTCTCCAAAATATAGTTATAAGAAGTTTTTCATAAGAAAATCCTGAAACAGCACTCACTTCTTAATCATGTAGAAATTGCCAGATTAAAATTGCCAAGAATATGACAAACTTGCTCCAGCTTAAAAACTCAGGGACAAAACTCATAACTAAATTTGTATTGAATATTCTACAACCATCAATATAGCACTTTCCATAATTTACTCAATAATGAATTGGCTCTATTAAAAAAAATCTGTTTTGGACATTGAAAGGAAAACGTTATTATTGGTCATTCTGGCACTTACTAATGTACTGAACTAAACTAAACTAGTAGTTTTGTGAGGGGGAAAAGTCATAGAAATGCATAAAATTTCTACAACTCCTATTACTTACCACATACACAAAATGTACATGCCTTAGCTTTCTTCATGCATATGTAATACACTTTCTTTCAAAATAGTCAGACAGAATTAAATTATCTCAGGTATGAGTAGTTGTATTAGTCTGCATAGGCTGCTGTAAGAAAATACCACAGACTGGGTGGTTTAAACAGAAATTTATTTTCTCACAGTTCTGGAGGATGGAAGTCCCCAGTCAAGGTCCAGCAAGATTCCATTTCTGGCGAGTCCTTTCTTTCTGGCTTCTAGATGGCTGCCTTCTTG
Organism: Galeopterus variegatus; assembly: GCF_000696425.1. Classification (NCBI taxonomy): domain Eukaryota; kingdom Metazoa; phylum Chordata; class Mammalia; order Dermoptera; family Cynocephalidae; genus Galeopterus; species Galeopterus variegatus. Next base: position 164,112 of record NW_007730005.1, read on the forward strand.
CTATGTGCTCACATGGTCTTTCCTCAGTGTGTGTGGAGGAAGATGGAGGAGAGGGAGAGAAAGCAACTCTCTGGTATCTCTTCCTGTAAGGTCACTAATGCTATCAGATCAGGGGCCCAGCTTATGACTTCATTTAACCTTAATCACCTCCTTATAGGCCCTATCTCCAAGTACAGTCACATTGGGGGTTAGGACTTCAACATAAGAATTTTGAAAGGACACAATTATCTCCACAGGAGTAGCCCAGCAGAGGTATTCCACAAACTAACACTTACTTCTCCGATACTCATACATCATTATTCACAAAGTAGCAATTCTGAGGCCAAAGAATTTAAGAAAAGATAGAGAGATATTGAAAAAACGAGTCTACTTTAAATCCTATACTAGATTTCTTTCAAATGTTTAAAAAGAGCCCATTCATTGAACAGTATGCAGTGACTTGTCACCTTAAGTCCAACATAAGCATAAATAGTTCATTACAAATATTTACAACATCAGAAAGGGGGGAGCTGACAACTTAAAAATATAATGGGATTGGAGAACAAAAAGTTGCGATGGCAAGATGAAGGTGTGGGGATAACACAGGTGGCTTAGAAGCACTTCCTTTACATGTTTCAATTTATAAAAGTCATAGCACAGCTATATGCTGTAGCCTTAAGCTGCCACACAACTGCAAAAAGTAAAAAATATTTAAACTAAAATTATACAAAACTACCAAAAGTATTTTTAAAATACTTAAATAATGTATGAAAAGCTGTGTCATGTATCCTAGGCACTAATGAAAGGATCTCCAATCTTGGTCTCTGTTCGTGCTTCTATATACAGTGTTATATAAAAGTTAGAAACTAATTATATTTTCAGCAAGTTTTCAAAATATAGAGAATTACAGAAGTTTTCAAAATTAAAGTTTATGTATCTTTAATCCTTTATAAGTTTACATTAAACATTTTTTCTCAATTTCTACTTAAGTAACAAGTTATGGCTGAAAACTCGATTTAAGATTTTAAATATATCTACAGATTCAAAACCAAATCACAAAATTTCTATACTTGAAGTTATCTTATGTATTCAATGCATATTTTAAATAATACTATGTCATTTAAATTAAATGTTTTCTCTCATAATCTAGGTAATTTTAGGAACTCTCTTTTCATATTACAATATACAAAAAAAATACATATTCATTCAACAAATATTTACTAAACACCAAACCCTGGCCTAATATGTTACAGGAGGTAGCACTTACCCTTGGCCCAATATATTACAGGGCCAAAGAAAACACTATTTTCTTTCAATTGGAAATCTAATATGAAAGACAAACATTTCACAACTAATACGCGAAGAATACTGTAAATATATGAGACACTTACTGTAGGACCATATCACAGAAAGACACAATTTTCTCCCAAACTTCCATTATAAATTTGGGATATGAAAATACTGTGTGAGCATATGGGTCTTTACATGTAAAGCGATCAGTATGTATTAAGCATTCAATAAGTCCTAGTTGTTAATATTAATGCCAACATGGTTATATGTCCCTTGTTAAAATTTTATTAAAATAGTATCTAAAAGATCTTCCTTTATATTTATGTTTTAATAACTGATAGCCACTCAAGAAAAAAATGTAAATCTATCTCTACGTATATTTTAACATTAATAGTGTCACAAAAATACTTAAAAGGATTAAATTTCAGTAACTGTCTAAACTTCCTCCTTGTTAAGCAAAGCCTATGAATTACTAAAATATCCATGGCATAATACCTCACATTTATAAAATAATTAAAATACTTCAGATACCTCACATTTATAAAATAATTAAAAACAGAACACAAATTAATAATTTGAACAGTTTGCTATCAAAGAAATCTTCTATTGATTTCTCTGTTACAGATGGAATAGGTGTGTGTATATGATTGTTTGTTTTAACATTAACACTATTTCTACAAAATGGTTTTGTTTTTGCATTTTTATCTTTTTCTACCTGATGGTGAAACAACCATATCTTGTTTCACTCCACAGAGATTGACACATTTAACCAGTAAAATCTATATAACCAGTAAATTCTCTCAAGCAAGAAAATATATCATGTTCCCTTAAACTATAAATAAAGCTCATAAATTTCTAAGAAATATAAAGAAATACAAACTTAAGTGGATTAATTTATTTTATTTAAAGCACACATAACTTGTGTATCCATTTAAAAACCACTGAAAAGAGATGATCTAGGTTAATTTATTAAAAAAAAGTCACAGTGAGTCACATTAATTCATCTGAGTGAAGCAATTTCTGACAAATAAAGGAAATGACTTTTGGTACTATCTTTTTTGGTATAATTTTGTTTATGTATAATGTTATATCATATGATTCTATGGTTATATTTCACTTGGAACATCATATAAACATTACAAATCAAAGTAAAATGTATACTGAAGAAAATATTTTGGCTGAGAAATCAGTTCTGGGCATTGAAAAACAGGGAAATTAGTCAAATTAAAATATTCAGGGCTATTTTTAAAGTTTCTCAAAGAAGGACAATAAAATCATACCCAGAAATCAAATACTATATTTATCATTGCTATCTCCCAGAGATTATACTTGTTATTAATATCCGCAGGAAATAACACTTCCTAGTAGATCTGCTGTTTGCTTACTAGTTTTTATTACTGACCATTGAATCAATCTGCAAATTCCCATGTAATGGATTACAGAACTAAGTTCTTCAAGACAGCAGTCTATGACAAGCTTACATAAACATTCTTAATAATTCTGAGGTAAGCAGTGCACTTGATTACAATAATCTGAGTCATCTCTATATAATTTACTGTGTCACCTTGTAAACGGTTACATACTGTAACCCTCAACTTTTTACCTGTAAAACAGTATCAATAGTTGCCTTATCAACTTGACAAATTTACTTCAAATTTTAATGATATAATGTGTATGAGTGCTATATAAATCATTAATCCATATACAACAAAATTGATGATGAGGGAAGGAAAATAGTTCTTTTTGAGAGAGAACCTATAAAGATATCTTTGAAGAGAATTAAGATGTCTCCACACCATAATGGCAGATTCTCTGATGCTTTCTCATATTTTCAGAAAATGTCATCTTCATATTTTTTCCCCCACAGGAATTAAAGTTAGGGAGAAGAAAACTCTTTTTTTTTTTAAAACAAACTACTGTATGTAATATATCAAATGTACTATGGAAGATACACAAAAGTTTAAACTAAGCCAGGGTTAATTATGTCACTTGCCTGTTCAGAAACATCCAGGTTTCTCCCATTGTCTATCAGAAAGGTCTATTTTCCTGAAAATAAACTTTCCCACTAGTTCTTTCCACAAATCTTTATTTGTCTAGTATATACCACTATTCTTTAAACTCAACCTGAACTTTGCCCTTCTCATTCTTTTGCATGGTTTAACTATCTGTATCGGACATTGTGATGAGCTGCACACATTACCCTTGGTGAAGGACTGAAGAAATGATTTCCCCAGCTACTAAGATAGCTGCCAGAAAACAGACCTCAGTTCCCCACCTGCTTTCCTTATCTGAAAAATTATACATTGCTCCTTCCTCAGAAAACCTGCAGCCAATGTCTGGGCAACACTGAGGTATAAAACTCTCGACTGGAGACAACCAGTAAGTACATTACAGGTGGAGACTCCCCATGGAGTTGCATGGGGATTCCATTGAGACCGCATCCCAGCTCAACTTCCCCTCTGCTCAGTCCCGCTTCTTTACCGGCAACAGGATCGCAACCCATGGTGTTGCGCCCGCACTGTGCTCAGCCAGTGAGTGGGAACCAGTCTCCACATGGGATCCGGTACCGGCAACAGGATCGCAACCCACGGTGTTGCGCCCGCACTGCGCTCAGCCAGTGAGTGGGAACCAGTCTCCACGTGGGATCCGAACCCTCGGCGGGAGCGCCGCCGCGCTCCCAAGCGGCGCACTCTCCAGTGTGCCACCGGGCCGGCCCTAAAGTATGGTGTTTTCATTAGGAGAGAACTATTCTTGACCTTCCTATCCTCAGCATCCCCCAAAGTTCTTGACACACACTAGATACTTAGCACAGTTGGCTAAATTAATATTTAAAAAGTAGCATTTAGAAGTCCAATGTGCTATCCATTGTACCACAGAGCCACCTTAAAAGGTAGCATTTAAATAATCAGTGCTTAAGAAAGCTTAAGTATTTAGAGAGCCTTTCAACATAAGAATGAGGATCATAATGCCATAAATCAAATGTATATGCTTTCCCCCTCACTTACATATTTAAAAAATGTTTCCAATGCACATAAGCTTGATCTCAGTGACTTTAGACTTAATAGGTCGATATAATTCCTAACAAATCAAAATGATAATAGCAAATTATATGCATATGTATGTCATGTGTTCCTGAGAAGTAAATTCAAAAATTATATAGCTGTGAATATTCATATATTGTTTCACTATACACATCTCATATTAAAGCTAAAATTATTGATTTAAATAGGAACCCTCAGTCTTAAGATAATTGTTGACTAGATAATAGTTATGTATTTTTCAGGCCAAATAAAATTAATTTCTCCCTCTGCCAATGTTATAACATACAATTGCCAGTTCTGTGCTTCCATTATTTTCTCCCACATCAAAACAGATAAAGATACTAGTGTATTTTGCCTTGACAAGTTCCCAAAGAGTTACATATAAAGATGACTAATCAGCATTTATTTTGCTATTCACTGCAATAGCATTTTTATGACAACAAAGAGTTTTTTTAAGTTTAATATCACCTCATTTAATAAGATAATACAGGAAGGTAGACATTATTTTATCCCCATTCATTCATGTAGATTTTTAGGGATCCAGCCATAAAGTACGTATCTCATATTGGTGGACCAGGAGCTAGAACTCAGGTCCTTTAATGCCAATGTCCCTACTGTTCCCTGAGCAAGAGATAAGGGGTGTTCAATGCACTTCCACTTACACAAACACTGGTATGAGGTGCTCCAGACTCCAAACATAACAGAAAAGGAACTACAAAGTACACAAATTACTTTTTAAGCACCAGCTGATTATTTTCTATCCTTACTGTCTATTCTTTTCCAAATACATCCAGATACTCTCAATAAACCTTTTTATAGTAGGCATCCGTGGATTGCTGATGAGGGAAATAAGTGGCCAAAGATCCAAACTTTAATTAATTATTGAAGTGATTGCAGCATAAACTAGGTGGAAGTGATGCTGTTTGGTAAATGGAGAATGAGAATTTCAAGGGTTATTGCAGGTTTCCTCAGATAGTCATAATCTTGAACAGTTTAAATCACTATTTCCTTTAGAAAGAGCAAACATATTGATGATGGAGGGGAGTGGGTATATAAATGAAACACAACAATAATCATTAACATATAAGTATTCCAAATTTACTCTGTTAAAAAAATAAAACTTTAAAAATTACCACAGTATACCTTACATATATGCATTTCATTTTGAAAGTAGAAGAAGCTAATGGTGTAAATTCATAGGTTTTAGCATTTGAGATATAGTAATGACTAAGCAATCATGAATTAATATTTTAATATGAAAGTACAAACCTAGTTGGTTTTTTAACCTCTATTTGTTCTTTAAAAAACATATTATATTTACTCTTTTTATTGAGGTATAATTTATATAACCATAAAATTCACTCATTTTAAGTATACAATTCAATATTTTTCAGTATATTTACAAAGTTGCATAACTATCACAATCTAATTTCTTTTTTTTCTTTCCTTTTTCTGTGTCCGGCAACGGATTGCAACCCTCAGTGTTGCCCCCGTACCGGACTGGGACCGGCAACGGGATCGCAACCCTCAGTGTTGCTCCCACGCCTCGCTCAGCCAGTGAGCGGGAACCGGTCTGTATGTGGGATCCGAACCCTCGGCGGGAAGTGCGCCACCGGGCTGGCCCAATTTTTTTTTTTTTTGTCTCTTTTTGTCTCTTTTTTCGTGTCCGGCAATGGATCGCAACCCTCAGTGTTGCTCCCACGCCTCGCTCAGCCAGTGAGCGGGAACCGGTCTGTATGTGGGATCCGAACCCTCGGCGGGAGCACCACCACGCTCCCAAGCGGCGCACTATAGCAGTGCGCCACCGGGCTGGCCCAATTTTTTTTTTTTTTTGTCTCTTTTTTTTTCTTTTTTTATTTCCGGGAATTGATCACAAACCCCCATGTCCCGCCCGTACCCGGCCCGGGACCG
>NW_007730005.1:170342-174021 GCF_000696425.1 Galeopterus variegatus
ACTCTTTTTATTGAGGTATAATTTATATAACCATAAAATTCACTCATTTTAAGTATACAATTCAATATTTTTCAGTATATTTACAAAGTTGCATAACTATCACAATCTAATTTCTTTTTTTTCTTTCCTTTTTCTGTGTCCGGCAACGGATCGCAACTCTCAGTGTTGCCCCCGTACCGGACTGGGACCGGCAACGGGATCGCAACCCTCAGTGTTGCTCCCACACCTCGCTCAGCCAGTGAGCGGGAACCGGTCTGTATGTGGGATCCGAACCCTCGGCGGGAGCACCACCACGCTCCCAAGCGGCGCACTGTAGCAGTGCGCCACCGGGCCGGCCCTAATTTCTGCACATCTAAATTACCCCCTCCCCCCCAAATTTTTAAAAAACAAAAAACGAAACCCAAACAAACAAACCTAGTTTGTTCTTAACGAGAAAAGAATCAACACCCAAAGCTATTTTACTAATGTGAGATATTTGATTGAGGAACTTACGGAAAATCTATGGCCTGTTGAACCTGTGTAGTATTAACTTGAAAAATTAAATAGACATTTAAAGAACAAATAAAATAGATTCCAGACGTGACCAATTTTGCAAACTCTATTTGTGGTATCAGATCAGCATCTTCAGGTTGTACTCAAAAATAAATTAAAATGTTATTTCTTGATATCCACAGGAATAAAACAGTTATTCCAACTCAGTAGATCTAAGAGTTTCTATTAATACTTCCAAAAGATAGCTATAATGTCAAAATCATAAACCTAAAATGCTTTAAACCAACTCACTGCAAAGTTATGGTGACAAATTTCAAAATAAAGTAATATTTTCATTTCATGACCAGAAGATTTTTAAAGAATGGTTAATGGCATAAATATTGTTTATAACATGAATAAGTCCAAATATCAATTAAATTAGTTATTTCTTTTATCCAGCTATTGAAGATTTAAATTTCTGTTTTACCTCAGATATCTGCTCTTACATGGGAGAACCAATTGAAATAGCCTTTTAAATCAGAATGAAACCTTTAGAATAAGAAACCACTAATCTGTTCAAAATGGTAAGCATGAGAGTATATGCATAGTTTTCATTATGCAGATATAATTTAAATAGATAACATTTTATTAAAACTGGCATGTAAATAAAGAATAGATTAGCGTGTGCCCAGGAATTTGGGATACTAGTTGGCTTTAGACAACCAGCCAAAGACCAAGAGGACCTCGTTATGAGCCTATCATGATGCTCACACAACTTGGTAGTCTAGTGCAGGTCTAGTTTTATTACGATGATAACACAGCACTTGGCAACATCTACAGCAGTTCAGCAGCAAGAATTTTTCAAAAGGTTGAGAAAGTCCCCAATTTCTGAAACTTCCTTCAGTAATAAGATTTTTCTGAATGTTTAGAATGCCTCCAATTTCTAAAACTTCCTTCCCAATTACTATTTCCCAAAACATATTTACCAGAAGTAGGAGGAGGGCATCTCAGATGCCAGTAAGAAATAAGTGAAAACTGCTTTAAGCCAAGCTACAAGTTCACAATTATCACGGTTATGCCATTTCTTTTGAAATCCTCATGAAATCTGCCAAGTACTTATTCCAATACTATGGAAATTAATATGGTCACAAAATTACTGATGAACTTAAATTTCCCTCATGCAAATTTAAATGCAGACTTGTCATACTCATGAATTACAAAGATCATATTTTATGTAGTAAAAAATTGGTTAACATTATGTGAGACAGTGCAGCCAGCTCCTTCATTATTCCTAATTACCATGTAGGTAATGATCATAAGCATTTATGACACACACACACACACACACACACACAAATGTAAGAAATATCCTATACCTCATTTAGACCAATATTTTCACTCTCCTTCTCTAGATCTTTCTACAGAGTTGTCTGCCTTAGAACAGTCTTAACTGATTTACAATTTATCTCCTTTGATTTCTCCTGCCAAATCTCTGGAGATGTTAATGAATATAGTAATGGTTTAATGGGTGACAGGAGAAATAACAACGAAAAGTTAAAGGTGTTAATAATCAACAAGCTGTAAAAATCGAGTTCTGTGAGGCAAAGTTAACTAAATATTTGAATGAAACACTCCATTTATGCAGTCACATTGTTCCATCAGTGAAGATAAAAACAAAACATACCTGCTTGACCAGTGGTGATACTGACAGCGGCAAAGAGCCTCTGGGATCGGCTTAAGTCAGAAACTCCATTTACAGCTTCAACTTCAAAAGTATAATTAGCGTGGGCTAGCAGGTCCATGACAGTGACATAGTTATCCTCTAATCCAGTCTGCTGGGGCATGTATCCAATGTTACTCCCACAGGGAACACACTCGCCCTGCTCCCAACTGCACCGCTTACACAATATTCTGTAGGTCACATCATTTCTTCCCCCATTGTCAGCAGGAGGACTCCATTCCAAACTTACTGTGGTTTGGTTGATGTTGAAAATGAGGTTCTGTGGTGCAGATGGAGGCCCTTTGGAAACCAAAAATAAATAAACAAATAAACAAAAATGAAAAAAAAAATACAAACATTTAGGATAAAAGGATCTGTGTGAGGCATTAAGCTAGAGGCTCAATTACCAAAGAGAAAACTAATTGAAATGCTTTCTTTCACATAAACATTTCATTACCTTTACTAGAGAAGCCTTATAAAAGCCTCCCTGAATTCACTTGGCAAAAGGCTTTATTTATTTTCCATTTAATATGTCAAAACGAAAACAGGATAACAACTGTCTTTGTACTTTTGCCACAGTCTTTAGCTATTTTTCTTCCAAGCAATTAAAAAAGAACAGTTAATGCACCTAAAAACAACAGTTGTTCATTTATTTAAAAATAGTTTTCCTTTTACCCATATAACAGAGAATACATTTATTCACTTTTAATGTAGTCAGGAATGATTTACAGTAATGTCTGGGATTGGCTTTGGATTTGGGTCTCTCAAACATTTATTAATTGAAGCACCAAAGATATGAGATTTGCTCTATTTAGTGATCAAATTTTAATTCAGAAACCATTACCTTTTAGTCACATTTCATATCCATGTAAGACTCTAATAACTTTAAATTTTATTTATGATTCCTATGACATACATGTAAAAACATTATTAAAATGGATCTTAATTTTGCAGACATAAAAATTACACTGAAGATGATATATCTATTTTATATTATTGTTTAACTTTATCTGTTAACGGAAAAATTTAAGAATATTTGAGAATAATTTTAGAATGTATTCACAAATTCAATACCTATCTCAGTGATGTCACAATGGTATAAATGAATGGAAGTGATCTGAAAGTCCTTTACTTTCATATTATAAACTTACTTGTGCAGGCAACATACGGTGGGTCAGATGGAGCCCTGTAATACCCATCTTCACATTCACATCTTGAGGAGCCTTCTTTATCAGAGGAACTGTGAGTTGGACACCGAGAGCACTGAAGATCTTGAGAGGAAGATTTGTAGAATCCACGGCCACAGGCTGGGTATGCAAAAGAAAGTAAAAATAGGAACATAAGAGCAAATAGGCCTTCTTTAAAAAAAACTTTGGGGGGGGGTTAGTATTTAACAAAGAATAAAATATTAGGGCCGGCCCGGTGGCGCACTGGATAGTGCGCCGCTTGGGAAGCGCGGCGGCGCTCCCGTCCGAGGGTTCGGATCCC
>NW_007730005.1:174268-181064 GCF_000696425.1 Galeopterus variegatus
GATCCCACATACAGACTGGTTCCCGCTCGCTGGCTGAGAGAGGCGCGGGAGCAACACCGAGGGTTGCAATCCCGTTGCCGGTCCCCGGTCCGGTACGGGGGCAACACTGAGGGTTGCGATCCGTTGCCGGACACGGAAAAAGACAAAAAGACAAAAAGACAAAAAAAAAAGAATAAAATATTAAATTTGATTTGTGAAAAACTCTAATAAAACATTTGTCTCAGTGTTTATGAATAAAGAAATGTTATGATACTACATTTTAAAACAAATTAATAAAAACAAAATGATGCAGCAAACTTACACCTACAGTTGGCATCAAAGTCTATAGCACTACACTGAACATGAGCAAAATTAGTTAGACAAAATCTTCAGATATTTAATTCAGATTTAACTTTTATTTCAACATAACTAACTTTGTTCATCTACATTAGCACATTTCAAAGTTATGTTTTCTTAATCTAATGTGGCTGTATATTAACTTTTTATGTTACAGTTAATTTTTTTCATGTCGAAAAATATTAATATAATTTTAATTACTGGACTAGTAATAATAGTGATGTAAAAAAATTTCATCTGACAATGACAGAAATACATTCCCCCCAAATTTTGAGGAGATTCAAGATATAATTTCAGCAAATTTAAGTTATGAGGCAGACTGCTTTCCACTAAATGTAATTTGTTACTAAAAATAATAAAATCCTATGAATAGGAGATGCCTTCCCCACAAGAAACAAGGGGACACAATTCAATTGTAAATAGATTATGATTCTTTTTCTCCAATGCTGAGAGAATTTAATGGTGCAGTCACACTAACACAGCAACTGCTATTGGCAACAAACAATGATACACAGAGAATGTCTCTGTCACCTCCTAATGAAGTTGCTCTTGTTCACATATTCTTTTATTAAATCAGGTAGCCATGCACCATTTAATATCACTGGACATTTTATATTTACATTTATCTTCAATTAAAATGTAGCAAGCTGAAATTTCATTATTTCAACAATTTTTATTAATTGATATTACATATTAAATATATTGAATAAATTCAATGTACCCTTCATATTTATTAAATGAGTATCTACGTTTTGGTGACCTTCATATTTAATAAAAATTAGTAAATCATAGTGAATATTTAACATAATTCTATTTTAACTTTTAATTTATTATTTGCAAGTTGATTTAATATTCTTTAGTTTGGTATTATTCAGAAAATTAATTATATTGTCACTCTTGCAGGTTGGGAAGCAGGGGCAATCCTGTCTTACTGAGAAGGCACAGTCTCCAGAAAAAGTTGAGTTATTCTTTACTTTTGATCATATGAAGAATATTTAATGCATAATTCTGATATATTTGAAAGCTCAAATCATCTTTTGGACTTCAAGAAACCAAAACTGCTTTATATGAACAAAATAGGTATTTCATATAGCATATAAACTTAATTTAAAGATAGGTTAGATTGAAATAGATAGGTAGATTAGATAGATAATTGGACAGAGAGACAGAATTATAACCATCTCAGAGTAAATATATGATCCACTACTGCCTTCAGAAGCCTGTCTGCTACTTTGTTTAGTTGGCTTCTCAATTCATAGAAGAAAGCAGTCACAAACACATTAGACAAAGAAGCATAATGCATCTTCACATGTTCTCAGTAGGAATTGTTATAAATCTAAGGCACAGAGAGGACAATGAGGTTGATTACAAAATATTACAATAAAAATATAACACCTTAAAATACTTCTAAGGATATGATCTTGCCATATAAAAGAACGGTTAGCTTGTAGGAAAAAGGATTTACCTTAGATTTCTCAGGGTAAAAATTCTGCTTTTTAAAAAATATTCACTGAACCTTGCTTTATATATTATCTGTAATTTAATGATCAGAGATAACATCCTTTAAAACAGAGAAAGCAATGCTTTACTCACCCAATAAATGAATAAATAAATAAATAAAAATTTAAAAAAAGAGACAGAGAGACAGAAAAAGAGACAGAGAAAAGAGGTGAATGCTGACAAATCTCTGATGATATTATGTGTATTACTTCCTTTTTACAGGGAGAAGAAGTTAGGAAGCAGGGATATTGGGGACCACAATGGCAACATGATTTAATATTTACTAGATAAAGCTTCCAGAATTTGTAGGCACTAAAATAATACCTACTAGTGAAATCCCTCAGAATTCTCATTCTCCCATTGCAAATAAAAGTCTCTAAATAAAGGCTTATTCCAATTTTTCCCACAAATAAGGAAGTGCATTTCTTGCTCAACTTACATGATTTCTAGAATATATATGATACTTAATGTAGAGAAACTTACAACTCTTATCACTCAACTTTCAAATTACATTCAATTCTTTTAGCCTTTTAACAGATGGGAAAACAGATTTGAAGCAAAAGTAACCTGAGTTCTTCAAATAATTTCATGTGTCTAGGTTAAAACTGGATCTAGAATACAGGACTACTGACAATCAGCCATATGCTATTCCATCAGACTTTACTGCTGAATGAGGCAAAGTTTGGCACTTACTGGGTTTCAAGGGCTTTAGCATCCCTCAAAATTAATTTTCAAAGGATCCCTATTTTCTTTCATTGTACACTTTACTAATTTACAGCTATTACTTTAATCAAGAAAACTGTGAAATAATATCCTAGCATACCTTAAGAAGAGGTATTAAATAGTCTCAATTTTTCACTACAAATTTGGCCACTGATGGTGCCTGATTATGAAAATAAAATTATGAAACACATACATGATTATCGTTAAATAGATAGAGTCGATCCCAGAAAAATGTGGTCATAAAAGTATTAACATTTTTCTTTGAAGTAATAATCTACCTCAGTTTGCATAATATTAAAAATAATAAGTTGTAACAAGGCAGTTTTTACTTAACCTCTACAGAAACTATCAATTTAGAGTTATTAAAAGTAAGAACAAAATCTTTGGAGCAATGGTGTTAAGAGTAAAGCCGAGAACATGCAAAGGCCAAAACTGTATCTCTTAGGATAATAGTGAGCAACTGGTTGGTAAAAGGTTGGGAAGGAAGTAATAAAAGTAAGAACAAAATCTTTGGAGCAATGGTGTTAAGAGTAAAGCCGAGAACATGCAAAGGCAAAAACTGTATCTCTTAGGATAATAGTGAGCAACTGGTTGGTAAAAGGTTGGGAAGGAAGTAACAGATGATCCTAAAATTAGAAATTGTGGTAAGATATCTACATGAAGTAGCTAGAGGCAAATATTCAACAAGATAAAGTGAGGTGAAGAGATATATCTGAGCATCACAGACATAAGGAAGAATTAGATGAGCTCTCCCACTACTCCCAAAAAGGCTACATGGAAATCCAGGCAATTTCTCCTTTCTATAAGTGCAGCTGGTTTTCCAGAAAGTGCTAGTAAAAAGACTTTACAGGTATAAGCCTTTCAAAACTTCGAAGATAAATTCCCTTTATACATAATTATGAATACGAGTATTCGAGAATAACTTTCTAGGAGTCATGCAAAAGCAGTTTTACAAACTTTTCTTCCTTTGCTTTATTTCTCAACTTGTTCAATAGCACTTGAACTCAAAGCAAACATCAATTGATATAGTATGTGCACCATTGTAAAGTCAGTTAAAATTAAGAAAAATAATATTTTAACTTCCTGCCTTTTGATGTTTTTTTTTTTTAACTGAACATTGTTTTAAAAGTAACATTTCACTGTATTGGTGAAGACTGGGGATCTGTATCCTCTTTCATAAAAATAATGTTTCACCTATTATTTTAATAATAGCATTTTTCAATGTTCCTCAAAGGGTTGGAATTCATTCTTTTCACTGTTCTTTCAGTCCTTAGGTCCTTAATGAATAAAATAACATAAATTCATTATCCTAAAGCTAAGAACTGCAATCTCATAAGATTTCACATGCTAAGCAAATTTTCACTTAGTCTGTACTTTAAATGAAAATCACTAAAGAAAAAAGGAATCTAGGAAACACATAAAATTTCTATATACTAGACAGTGACAAAATGATCTCCTCCAATATATCTACTATATTATAATACAATATACTATAGAATTTGCTATATTATTTAGTGCAAAATAAATGTAATTTATTATATTTAATTTCAAATATTTTTAAGTAAGCATATATTGTTCCCATATAAAAAAACTGATTCAAATATTTGGCTGATAACACCAAGGTCCAGGGTTCAATCCCTGTATCAGCCAGCAGCCAAAAAAAAAGGGGGGGATTCAAATTCTTTAACAAAAATCAATAGGGTTTCCCATTTATAAATTATTTAAGAATAATAATATTGCACCAAAATTCTGAACACAAAGATATTCAGATATACAAGAAAGTTGATACTAAAATATTGTATTCTGAATCTTAATTAAACTCTCCTAACAATCACATATTCCATAGTTGTCTTCAGTGGATGTCAAATGTTTAAGCAATGGGATGCTAGTCCTCTCAGACTACACTGTACTTGATGACACAGTCAGTGGATCAGGTAGTAGTGTAACAACTTTGTGTTCTTAATAAACAATCCCAAAAGCCACCCAAAAAACCACAAATTTCCACTTCTCTTTAATTAAGCTAAGCAATTAGGTAAAACAGAATATCTCTTCCTGCTGAATGAGGGTGCAGATACCCAGCCATGCCCTCTGTTTATATTTCTAAGGAACCCTTTCTCAAAGTCTTGTTGTCCAAGAAAATCGACATACCTCTAGAGTTCTTCTACCGTCAAAAAAGATTTCCTGATCCTCAATGGGCTCATTTTTTGGAAATCTTAAGCTCCAACTTTTATCTCAGAGATACTTAGACACCATCGTGGACAGTAAGGCACTGATAATCCATATGTGATTCAGCCATCCTCCATGGCTGCATATTAAGGAAGCTTTGAAAAGACACTAATGCCTTGACTCTCTCACAATAATTGAGTCATTATTAGGGCCTGGATATTTCTATGTTTTAAAAGTTTTCCAGGTATTCAGAACCAACATCCTGAAGGTTCCAGGTCTCTTCTCAGACTACCAAAGTCTCTAAAGAATGCATCATAATAAAATATCTCCATTATAAGTTTGATACGATATAAAAGAAAATAAAAATGCAAAAAATCAAAATCCATTAATAAGCTGTGGAAGATGTTAACATTAATAAAGCCTACAATAAGCCAATCAAAAAACAGGCAAAGAATCTGAATAGATGTTTCTCCATGGAAGATATACAAATGGCCAATAAAGATACTTAACATCATTAGTCACTGGAGAAATGCAAATCAAAACCACTCGCATGCCCAGTAGGATAGCTATAATCAAAAAGACTGTAACAAGTGTTGGACACAATACAGAAGAACTAGAACTCTCTACACTGCTGGTAGGAATGTAAAATGGTGCAGCCTCTATGAAAAATACTGGCACTTCCTCAAAAGGTTAAACATTGCTTCCATATGACCCAACAATTCTACTCCTAGGTATATATCCAAGAGAACTGAAAACACATCATATCCACACAAAAACCTGTACACTAACGTTCATAGCAGACTTATTCCTAATAGCCAAAAAGTACAAACAAGCCAAATGTCCATCAACTAATGAATGAATAAATAAAATGGAATATTATTCGCCAATCAAAAGAAGTTAAATACTGACACATGGTAAAACACGGACAAATCGTGAAAACATCCTACATGAAAGAATCTAGTCACAAAATACTACATATTGTATGATGACATTTACATGAAATATTCAGAATAGACAAATCTATACTGACAGAAGGTAGACTGGTGATTTCAGGGGATGAGGCAGTGAGGAAAAATGGCAAGTGAATATTAATAGGTGCAGGGCAATGACAATGTTCTAAAATGGATTTGTAGTGATGGTTGTAAAACTCTGTGACTATACTAGAAACCACTGAGTCATATATGTGAATGGATGAATTGTACGCCATGTGAATTATATCTCAATAAAACATAATAAAACCCATTAATAAAGCAACTTTAATTCAGAATATTTAACTAGTCAAATGAAGAAAAAGTGGCTTTAAAAATTATTTATTTATTTAAGATATTCATGAGATACACAGCTAATTGTCACCCCTCCTACCCATGATGTGAGGGCCAGATTCATACTGGGGGCATACAAAATTTATCTTGCTACATTAATTTGCCTTACTAACAAATATTCATCTATTTTTATGAAGTTGTATTTAGGTATAAGAAATTACTTGTGGGGCCGGCCCGGTGGCGCACTGCTATAGTGCACCGCTTGGGAGTGCGGCGGCGCTCCCGCCGAGGGTTCGGATCCCACATACAGACCGGTTCCCGCTCACTGGCTGAGCGAGGTGCGGGCGCAACACCGAGGGTTGCGATCCCGTTGCCGGTCCCGGTCCAGTACGGGTGCGACACTGAGGGTTGCGATCCGTTGCCGGACACGAAAAAAGACAAAAAGGAAAAAAAAAAATAAGAAATTACTTGTGAACTATTAAAAACTATTGGATATCTATTATCAATATATTCTTATGACTCATTTGTTAATTTGGTGGATATTTTTAGTTTCAGTTTATCTTTTATCTGAGGAGTAGTAATTTTGTAACTTAAAGGAAATACTGTTTTATCAATATCAAACTTATATGTAGGGGATTTTTTGATACATTATAGAAAAACACTTAGCTGTGATTAAATACCTGAATAGTGATTAAATACCTGAATAGATCTTTAAAAAAAATTTTTTTTACTCACATTACTTTGCCATAAAAAGGCCGGTTTCCTTCCCCACCTTACTCCCACTTCTCCCCCCCCCCCCCCCCCCCCCC
>NW_007730005.1:182064-188809 GCF_000696425.1 Galeopterus variegatus
CCCCCCCCCCCCCCCCCCCCCCCCCCCCCCCCCATGAGCTAACTGAATACAACTAAACTCAGCTTCCTCACGTCTTTCTCTATTTCCAGACTGGTGATTTTAAGCAAAACTGAACTTTTTCTGAAGAAATTATGTATGTCTGTGTGTAAACTGTGAGGCTTTGCAGATGTTTCCGGCCACAGTTATGCAGCTGCAAAGAGTTTATTAATTATGAACTATAAGTGGATTGTTCTGTAATTGAAACTTTCTGGGCTTTAATATTACTGTAGAATCTACATACATACGTAGTTAGGGATTCTAATGGATGCTGTTATTTTATTTATTGCAGGTGGACATTTTACTTAATTTAGACAAAGCCAACTGTTTCCATAGGAGCTTTCACATATTTGCTTCATATTAATATCTATGCTTCTATCAGGCAAAGAGGAAAGCACAGCTTGTAGAAACAGTACTCCCACTGCTCAAAGTGCTGACCTAATCTGGGATGGACAGATCCAGAATCTGCATTTTAATCCTATTGTCAGTGCCTCAGTGGGAATAATTACAAAAGTACGCCGGCAATCCAGACCTCCTGTCACCAATATGTTATGATTTTTTACATTGAGAATGAACAGTGGGCAAGGAGGATAAAAACAATATGATGTAATGATTGTATTACAGTTTTGTAAAGCACCGTCCACATTACCCAACAACTAACCTGCAAGAATTTAGAAAAGAAGCCACATAGCGTATAAAGTCTGTGATAACAGGTACTCAAGTGCCTAAAAATAATTTGAGGATTTTAGAACTAAAAAGAAAAGTCACTTCAGGGCATTATAACTATGTGTCTGTGTTTGTTATTTATTTGCATTATTTAATTACATACTTAATTTTTTATTGATAATATATAGTGGGAAAAAAACAGATATAAAACAAGAATATTTTAAAAGTTTTGATTTTAAGATTTAGAATGTAAAATGAAATAAAACAAAACATTATGTGAACAAATTTTTAATTAAATTATCAGCTGGGAACATGCTAAGAATTTTGCTGAGGTCTGGTGATAAAGCACTCTATTTTACCAGAATATCACAATAATTTTAGTATCATTACCAAAATAATTTTTAAAAAAGAAATGTCTTTAGAACATTCTAGATCGATGTTGCCTTCTTACTTTTTCTACTTTATAAATCTTAGGCTATGTTTAAAAAGGTAATTTGATACAGTAAAAGAGAACTGGATTTTAACTCAAAAGACACGTTCAAATCTACTCCACCACTTAACTAGCATATAATTGGGCAAAGTCACTTCACATTTGGCTTCCATTTCCTTGTTTCCTTGTTATTAACTCCAAAGTGCTATGGATATAGTAGTCATTTTTTATACAAGGGTACTTCAAAAAGTTCATGGAAAGATTCAAATTATCTTTTACTTCTGTTTGAAGTATTTTTTTTTTCTATCTGCCCAATAACACAGTAAAATTATCTAGCTGTTAAACTACCCTACAATTGTTTTAACTGAAATGCTACCTTTAAAAACATATATTTCTACCTCCCCCACCATTCCCAACCCCCAATCCTGAAAAAAAACCCATATATAAATGTACAGTGACTTTTAGTGGTGCCTCAGCAAGAGTGTGAAAGACAGGTTCTAACAGGGCTGTCCTATGTCTGCATGACATCCCTGACAGTGCCTGCCACTGCCTGTCAGGGATTCCTCTACCCAGGAATTCATCTCTAGCTCTCACTGGTCATTGTTGCCAAACCCTGTCTGTGTTCCCAAAGACATGCACATTCATTTTGGTTCATGCACATACGGATCCAGAAAAGGAATTTTAAATCACGTAAATTACTAAAAAATTAACACCTGTAAAAGGAAAGATTCAAAATGAAACATAAACCCTTCTGAATCTAAATTCTTATGATTTCGGTAACCCCACTGGAAAAGAACTAAAATAATATTGATTCTAATTCAAGTCCATAGCAAAACAGTATTATTATGGGGTTCCCATGGACTAAAAACACTAAATTTAGAGGAAGATACCTTAACAAACTCAAACATTATATTAGTTGAAGTCACTAAAAAAATGTGGCTTATCTATGATACAGAATTATCTTAGTCTACTAAAATATGTCTTTGAAGACATGTTATTATGAACAAGAGGCTGCAATAAGGAGAGTTCTTAAACTGCAACTGCTGTTAGGAAGATTTCAGACAAGGGCCATAATTTACTATAGCATTTATGTCACTGTCAAGATTATTTTCAAATATTTCTCTTATATTTATTATAACACCATAAATTTTGAAAATTCAGATTTATCATTCATTCACATTACGAAAATATACTGAGAAAGGTCAGTCTTGACATATAAAAAATCTAAATTATATGAGTGATAATTCTTTTAAAAACGAGTACTCATGTTTTTGCATAATAATTTTTAAAACAACTTTTCTCTAAAGATAAAAGTAACATTTTGAATGACAGACATTGTGCATTTCATCACATAGAGTCTCACATCAAAGATCCTAAAAAGGCAGTATGGCTTATCTTTTATATAAATTATGAGTTTGGTTTTTCCTTCCAGCATTTACTAGCTGTGTGACCTTTGCAAATTTGCTTAAATTCTTTGAGTCCAGTTTTCCCATATCCAAAATAGAGAAAATAATAATAAGACTTCTTCATAAGACTTGTGAATTAGAGTACATAGTTCATGTGAACAACTTAGCACAGTGCCTGGAATAGAATAAGCACTCAATAAATAGCTAACTACTATGATTATTTTAAAATATTAATTTCTATGCAAAAAGTTGATCCCACTTTAGTTTCTATCTCTGATAACCTTGGAGCCACTTCCCCATTACCAGATGTGTATATAAACAAGAAGTGCAAATAAATTATTAACCAAATATATATATATCTAAACTATTCATTCCCTAGCCAAATAATTATGGACTGTGTACCATATATAAAACAGTGGACCAAGAAGGTGTATCTGCTACAAAACAAATATGATGATCTCTAAGTACTAAGTCTCACATCAAAGATCCTAAAAAGGCAGTATGGCTTATCTTTTATATAAATTATGAGTTTGGTTTTTCCTTCCAGCATTTACTAGCTGTGTGACCTTTGCAAATTTGCTTAAATTCTTTGAGTCCAGTTTTCGGTCTCACATCAAAGATCCTAAAAAGGCAGTATGGCTTATCTTTTATATAAATTATGAGTTCGGTTTTTCCCTCCAGCATTTACTAGCTGTGTGACCTTTGCAAATTTGCTTAAATTCTTTGAGTCCAGTTTTCCCATATCCAAAATAGAGAAAATAATAATAAGACTTCTTCATAAGACTTGTGAATTAGAGTACATAGTTCATGTGAACAACTTAGCACAGTGCCTGGAATAGAATAAGCACTCAATAAATAGCTAACTACTATGATTATTTTAAAATATTAATTTCTATGCAAAAAGTTGATCCCACTTTAGTTTCTATCTCTGATAACCTTGGAGCCACTTCCCCATTACCAGATGTGTATATAAACAAGAAGTGCAAATAAATTATTAACCAAATATATATATATAAAAACTATTCATTCCCTAGCCAAATAATTATGGACTGTGTACCATATATAAAACAGTGGACCAAGAAGGTGTATCTGCTACAAAACAAATATGATGATCTCTAAGTACTATATTATCTTTTTGACCACTAGCTTCAAATGGTATGGATAGTCAGTTGATTATGAGCTTAAGCTAAATAAATTTCTGATATTTTATAGGAAATAATGTATACAACTTACAAATATTGTGCCCTAATTTGTGTCTTTTACAACATACTTAATTATCTCCCATATCCAAAATAGAGAAAATAATAATAAGACTTCTTCATAAGACTTGTGAATTAGAGTACATAGTTCATGTGAACAACTTAGCACAGTGCCTGGAATAGAATAAGCACTCAATAAATAGCTAACTACTATGATTATTTTAAAATATTAATTTCTATGCAAAAAGTTGATCCCACTTTAGTTTCTATCTCTGATAACCTTGGAGCCACTTCCCCATTACCAGATGTGTATATAAACAAGAAGTGCAAATAAATTATTAACCAAATATATATATATAAAAACTATTCATTCCCTAGCCAAATAATTATGGACTGTGTACCATATATAAAACAGTGGACCAAGAAGGTGTATCTGCTACAAAACAAATATGATGATCTCTAAGTACTATATTATCTTTTTGACCACTAGCTTCAAATGGTATGGACAGTCAGTTGATTATGAGCTTAAGCTAATTAAATTTCTGATATTTTATAGGAAATTATGTATACAACTTACAAATATTGTGCCCTAATTTGTGTCTTTTACAACATACTTAATTATCTCCTATTTCAGTAGTGAATATAGACTCTAAAGTCACCTTTCCTGCCAAAGCTGCAGCATTTCATCAATGTGAAGTGAGAAAACTACTCAGCACAGGTAGACATGCAGGCAGTGTTTGTAGGGGCACACTATTGACCCATTATATTTAAACTGGAGAGCTATTTGTGGCAGTTATTGGCTTGTTTTTAAATGAGGCTAATGGTAGATCTGGAAATATCAGAACATACTGCAAGGGCAGGTTACTTCAAGTTCACAAAAACATCAACTGGACAAGAGAGAAATATGTATATAAATACAAATATTTGAGATTTCATTATATTTAATAAATATTTAGTTCAATTTAAAGGATTAAAATTAGACTATTTTGTGAGTGATTCGTCAATAATTTTTCTCCTATAATATACTTAAATCTACATATTTGTAGGAAAAAACTTGCAAAATCCATAGCCAAAAAGAAAAAAAATTAATTTCATCTAATTTCTAAAAATAAAGAGCAGTCCTTCTATGCAAAGTAGTCCAAGACATGGGCTTTTCACCATCTGTTTACTGCAATAATTTTAAAAATGAGTAAAACAAAATCATCAGTTAAAGCAATCTTTCTAGCTATTTTGTAGAGACTGTTTTCCTTATTTAGTCAGTTAAAAAATGTGGATCAATACTAAGTCTTCTGAAGGAAATAACCCTAAAGCAGTTTAAGACAGTTTAAACATGTGGGGAGATAAATAATCATTTTTGTTATGTCAGTAGAAAAACTTCTGAAGATCATAAAGAGATCAGTTTACCCTGAAGCATGACATTTTAAAAAGATGCATCAGGACAATGAGGATATGCACTCAATCCTTAAGTCTTAGAAATAAAAAGAAAATAACAGGCAGAATAAGTCCCTGCAAAAAATGAATGTTGTTGAGCTCAATCCTTTTTCACAAAAGGAAGCTAGCTACCATAAAAATAAAAAAATAAAATAAAATAAAATAAATCCAGACACACACACCCAGTTGTGAAATAAACAGAACTGTTAGAGAGAAACAAAATATACTAAGAATTTTCTGGCTCGATTTCCATACTTTCTACTCCTTAATAATAGGAAACCAATTAATTAATTGTTAATTTTATCTCCACACCAAGCAAATAATCTGACACAGGTCTATCCATATTCTAACAACTTTGCAACCATAGCATTTTGTAAAATGAAAATGGAGGTACAAGTAGAATATCAGTTATGTTTTTAATAAACTCTTCAGGAAAATTAGCTACATTACAAATGTAAAGAGACATCTTATGTAGTTTAGTTCTTTTTTTCAAAGAATAACTAACCCATTCTTCATAAATCAGTTAAAAGCTTTACCTCTTCCATATTTTTTGACCTTCTAAGGCTACTTAGGAAAATAGTTTTACTCTGTACAACATACCACAATTATGGCATTAACACTGTCGTAATTATTTTTTAATGTGTGTCTGCTCTAGCTCACTGTGAATCCCTCAAGGGCGGGGATTATAATATATGTATCCACAGATTCCCAAAGCCTAGCACAACATGTAGCACATAGCAGGAAGTTAACCTGTTTATTGAATAAAAGAATGAAAAATCTTTATTCATCCTACAGCATTATACATCTGGCAATACCATCCCACTTAGCAAAGGTTAATTCACTGACACCACTTAGTAAATTTTTCACAATAATTAGATCAATGAGACTGAAGTGGTGCATTCTTAGCAGAGGGCAGTGCAGTCCTGGCTACATCAGCAAGGAGACGCATTTCACAGGCTTTTACGCTTAAAAGAGTTCCCTGTTATGCTGTATAGGCCAGACAAGTAACACAGCCACATTCAGATTAATGATTTAGATGATAGGAATATGAGTAATTGTATGAACAACATGGAAAACATTTTATAAGAGTATTACTGGAACATCTCCTTTGAACATGGGGGAGAGAAGGCCCAAGAGAGGGAAAACAACTAAGCAGTGAATTATAAATTATAACAAAACCATCAGTGCAGGGTTCTTTTCCAAGACAAACAGCTAAAAAACAATAGTTCTCCCCTGCTCTGGATTCTTAAAAAAAAAGTTTTTTTCTTTAAATATCTGATCTATCAAAACTCAAAAAAAGAATATTGTACTTTGAGATTACCTAGAATTGCCATACAATAAGTACACAATACTTTCATTTCTGTTAGTGATTTGAAACTGGGCAGGCCACTATTAAAACAAATTCTTGTAATTAACATTTCTATTGGAAAACACAGAAATATCACTGATGCCCTATGTTATGAAAAATCATTTCAATTTATTTCTCACTGGCTCTCTTTTAAATTTTGAACAAATTATTATGAACAAAAAATTAATTTAAACACAATGGACTATAACATCTTTGTTTTCTTTAATTA
>NW_007730005.1:189189-190751 GCF_000696425.1 Galeopterus variegatus
CGTTCTTTTCCAAGACAAACAGCTAAAAAACAATAGTTCTCCCCTGCTCTGGATTCTTAAAAAAAAAGTTTTTTTCTTTAAATATCTGATCTATCAAAACTCAAAAAAAGAATATTGTACTTTGAGATTACCTAGAATTGCCATACAATAAGTACACAATACTTTCATTTCTGTTAGTGATTTGAAACTGGGCAGGCCACTATTAAAACAAATTCTTGTAATTAACATTTCTATTGGAAAACACAGAAATATCACTGATGCCCTATGTTATGAAAAATCATTTCAATTTATTTCTCACTGGCTCTCTTTTAAATTTTGAACAAATTATTATGAACAAAAAATTAATTTAAACACAATGGACTATAACATCTTTGTTTTCTTTAATTATAAGCACAAACACCCTTCTGTACATTGATGTTTTCTCATTCAATTTCATATTTCTGTAAGACAAATTAATTCATTCAACCTATGACCTATGGGGGGACATGACAAAATCAGGGGGTTAAAGCCTATTTATACGTACATATACTATTTCACTTTTTCAAGTTAAAACTTGAGTATAAGAAGAAAAATTTGGTAAATTCATAAAGCACTTTAACATTAAGAGTTCAGAAAAAGTAATGGCAAACACTACAAACTATTGGACCCAACCCGTGGATGCACATATATCTCAATCTGAAACAACAGAGATATTTAGAAGTAAAATACTGTTTTCCCACAGGATAGGATAATAATGTAAATATGTGCATTTCCAAATAAAAAGTGTTGAAAATTCTAACAAAGAGAAGGATAAATAAGAATATTTAAAATTATCATAATTTTATGATAAAATATCATCTAGAGTTGACAATGCATTAAATCCTAATTAATTAGTATTAAATTAGTATCTAATTTAATTAATTAGTATTAATTAGCACCAAATCATCCAAAACCTGACTAAAGATTTGGAAATGTCAACTTATACTAACCAGAATCCAGGTTATATAGGTTTTCCTATATGTAAGATCATGCCATCTGCAAATAGTGACAATTTGACTTCGTGTTTTCCAATTTAGATGCTCTTTCTTTCTCTTACCTGATTACTCTGATTAATATTTCCAATACTATATTGAATAGGACTTGGCAAAATGAGATTATATCAAACTAAAATGCTTCTGAACAGCAAAGGAAATAATTAACAGAGTGAAAAGAAAACCTATAGAATGGGAGAAAATATTTGCAAACTATACATCTGACAGGGGATTAATATCCAGAATATACAAGGAACTCAAGCAACATAAGAGAAAAAAAAAACCCCAAATAATTCAATTAAAAAAATGGGCAAAGGAGCTGAATAAACATTTCTCAAAGGAAGACATACAAATGGCCAACAGACACATGAAAAAATGTTCAGCATCACTAATCATCAGGGAAATGCAAATCAAAACCACACTGAGATATCATCTTGCCCCAGTTATACTGGCTATTATCAAAAAGACAGAAAAACAAATGCTGGATTGGATGTGGAGAAAGAGGAAACTTCTACACTGTTGGTGGGACTGTAAATTAGTACAGCGATTATG
>NW_007730005.1:191219-197034 GCF_000696425.1 Galeopterus variegatus
CCCAGTTATACTGGCTATTATCAAAAAGACAGAAAAACAAATGCTGGATTGGATGTGGAGAAAGAGGAAACTTCTACACTGTTGGTGGGACTGTAAATTAGTACAGCGATTATGGAAAACAGTATGGAGGTTTCTCAAACATCTATAGGTAGAACTACCATACGATTCAGCAATCCTACTGCTGGATATATACCCAAAGGGATGGAAATCATCATTCTGAAGGGATACCTGCACACTCATGTTTACTGCAGCTCTATTTACAATAGCCAAGATATAGAACCAACCTAAGTATTCACTGGTAGGCTATATGATAAGGAAATTGTGGTATATATGCACAATGGAATACTACTTAGATATAAAAAAAGAATGAAATTCTCCCATTTGCAGAAATATGGATGAGTCTGGAGAAAATTATGTTAAGTGAAATAATCCAGGCACAGAAAGAGATATACTATATATCTTTACTCATAAGTGGGAAGACAGAAAGAGAGAGAGAGAAAGAGAGAAGGGAGGAAGGAAAGAAAGGGAAAAAAGGAAAGAAAAAGGACACTGCAGACCTGTGACCCGGAGCAGCTCGGAGGCCGTGAATAATATAGCTCTTCAGATCTGCAATAAAAAATTGCCTCCAATAAAACTTCATCGCAAAAAATGGGAAAGAAAAAGAATGGAAAAAGTAAAAAAGTCAAAGAGGCAGAGTCTGAAGAATCTGTGTTGGAAAAAGAACTGGTCTGATGTGCAGTGAATGGGAAGGTGGAGCAATTCCTTAAGTGGGAGGGATTTACAGATGTTGACAATGCTTGGGAACCTGAAAATAATTAAAATTGGCCAGAGTTAATTAAAGTATTTCTTAATACTCAAAAAGTTGGTAAAGAAAAAGATGATACAGAAAGTATTTATCTGACAGTGAATCTGATGATAGCAAATCAAAGAAGACAAGAGATGTGGCTGACAAACCAAGAGGCTTTGCCAGAGGCCTTGAACCTGAAAGAACAATAGGCGCCACAGACAGCAGTGGAGAACTGACATTTCTTATGAAACGGAAAGATTCAGAGGCAGACTTGGTGCTGGCAAAAGAGGCAAACATGAAGTGTCCTCAAACTGTAATTGCTTTTTATGAACAGAGTCTAACTTAGAGTTCTTGTCCAGAAGATGAAGCTCAGTAAGTGTTTGCATTATTTTTCATATATATATCTATATATCTATAGAGATATCTGGGTCTTGGTTTTTTATTTATTAGTGTGAAGAAATAACTACATTCTAATGAAAATCAAGTTTGATATGTTCATTCTGAAAGCAGTGTTGGCGGAGTTGTTGGGTTCTTTTGCATCAATAGAACCGGTTACTTTGAACAAATAAAAACTTTCTGAAACAAAGAAAGGAAGGGAGGAAGGAAGAAAAGAAAAGAAAACTAAAAGGAAAGGAAAGAAAAGAAAGAAACCACAATAATATGTTCAACTTTCCATAGGAGCAAGCAGATCAATAGTTTTCAGAGGGGGGAGGGAATGGGGAGGGGACTTTGGGAAAAATCGGGTAATGGACACAAAGTATAATTATGATCTGTAATGATGCACATGGTAATAGCACTGATCTGATCATCACATATTTTACACAAGTACTAATAGTCAACTCTGTACCCCACAAATATGTATAATCAATTATGTTTTAATTAAAAAATAAACTTAAAAAACATATATACTAACCAGAATATAGAAAATAAGTAAGGGGGGGGGGAACAGAAGAAAAGCAGAGGACAACCTGCAAAGACATACTGTTACAGAAGAATACCAGGTAGAATGGGTCAGACAATATTTTTAGAATAGCTTTTTTTTTTTCAAAATTCAAGTTGAATTGCCCATTTGGGTAAATGTTCAGCAGAAGACTGATAAGAAAATTAATTGTGCATGTGTCTAAAGAACCAAAATATTTAAAAGCCAAGGGGTGNAACTAAAAAAACAAAAAAACGAACCAAAAAAAAAAAAAAAGGGGGGGGGGGGGGGGGCAGAAGAAAAGCAGAGGACAACCTGCAAAGACATACTGTTACAGAAGAATACCAGGTGGAATGGGTCAGACAATATTTTTAGAATAGCTTTTTTTTTTTTCAAAATTCAAGTTGAATTGCCCATTTGGGTAAATGTTCAGCAGAAGACTGATAAGAAAATTAATTGTGCATGTGTCTAAAGAACCAAAATATTTAAAAGCCAAGGGGTGACTAACTTAGTCCTGTGTAATCTGTATAAGAATTTGTCAAATGGCGAGGATGGCATGAGCAAGACAGCTAATCTTCTCACTTGCTCTCCTTATAAAGCCATCAGAACCATGCTCATGACAACCCATTAAACCAGCAACCCACTACTCCATGAATGGATCAATCCATTCACAAGGGCACAGTCCCTATGATCCAATCACTTCTCAAAGGTCCCGCCTTTTAAATATCGTAATTGGATTTTCCATTCTCTTAACACTATTACAATGGGGATCAAGTTTCCAATACATGAACTTTGGAGCGAATGGATCAATCCATTCACAAGGGCACAGTCCCTATGATCCAATCACTTCTCAAAGGTCCCACCTTTTAAATATCGTAATTGGATTTCCCATTCTCTTAACACTATTACAATGGGGATCAAGTTTCCAATACATGAACTTTGGAGCGGGCACATAGGATTCATAACAAACATCAATGGAAAAATGAGGAATCTGATACTTGAAAATTTGCACTGTACTTTCATTTAATTTCACCATAATGAACATAATATCTGTGGCATGACAAGAAAAAGGGGAATCCTTGCCAAATGACAACAATTAAAAATGAAGAGTCCTAACCTTGTAAGAATATAAATATTAGTTTTACAATTTTTCAACATAATTATTTTGTAGTTTAAATTAGTAGTCCTTTAAGCAAGAGGCTAGAAGGTAAATCTTTTCAAGCTATGGTTTTTAAAGGAATATGGCTAGACATGGTGTCAATAAAGGTTTTAAAGTTCTTTGATTTTCCCTGACTGAAATCCTTCCCTTATCATACAAATAGTGCTGAGTGCTATTTTTCACAAAATTAGAACTTAGAGGAAATAATTCTTATCAAAATAAGATGCATTGCTTTTTGTTTATCTCATTGTATCTTTGATTTATAAATTTTCCATTTAAGTTATGTCCTCAAACAGCATGGAATTTGTCCAAACTTTCAGATCATTTTCTGTTCATTTGTGAAATGTGTTGAGTACCTAACAGCAGAGAACTGTGCTTGCAGCTCTCATAGCCATTTAATATGGTTAAACATTCTACTTTTCACATGGAAAACAAAACAGTTGAGTTAGTTCATATATTGGCACTGCCTTAATATTTATTTCACAAATGTGTATTTTTTTTTATTAAATTACTTCTACTACCCTTTGAAATAAAGTTATATTGCAAAGGAAATAAAGAATTCTCAGAACATACCACTCTCTTCTGAATTACAGTATTCAGATTTACAATTTAGGGCATATATGAGTATGTCTTGAAACAACTATAAAGGTAGCTATCTAGATTAGGCTATGTGTATTATGTATGTGTGTATGTGTATGTATGTTATATATATCTCATATATTTTTTTTCTTCCTTTTTTTTTTGTTTTTTTGTTTTTTGTTTTTTTTTGCTTTGGTGTCTGGCTAGTATAGGGATCAAACCCTGGACCTTGGTGTTATCACCAGCATGCTCTGGCCAACTGAGCTAATCAGACAGTCCTCTATGTGTACAGTTTTTATCCAAATATCTAATTGCGATACATACTTATACAATAAATGATACATATGTATTTTTACATATAGTCAATACTTATAGTAAAATATATTTGGAATGAATCAATAAAAATCACATTTTATCTATAGTTTATACTACACTTAATTTTACTAACATCATAAAAAACTACTTTGTTACTTCAGTGTGAAAAGTCAAAACAAAGTTAACAAAAAACCCTAAGAGCAATAATTCTCAGTCTTTTCTTAAAATAAAAATGTTCAGTGTAAACTAGTTGTTCAAGAACTTGGTCATGTGAAAAACAGAAGCCTTGATTTCTTAGAAACAGTGAATTCCACAGCTAAATCTCTTCAATCGGTACTCTGGCAGGATGGGAAACCTTGCACATGGTAAAGCATTTTTAAATCATATTTCTTTTATTCCATATCAGTTGTGGAAATAGTATGAAATAGGTTCTAAATTCTGCCATTAAATTATATTCCCGATTCTCTGGAGTTTTATATTTCACTGATTTGCCAGCTGTTTGCCACACAGGATCATCACACAGTGTTATGTGAGATAATTTAATTAGAGAGATTAAAAGATAGTATCAAAATTAGTAGTATATTTAGCTCTCAGAATTCATCAACATATCCAGTTATATCTGTAGAATGACAAAAGTTTATGCTATATTTGTCACCCTCCTTTTTTTCTGATTTATGCCCTTCTGAAGAATCACAAGCTTAACGCAAGCCTGCCATTTACAAATGGTCTAAAATATTGTTTTCTGCTTTGCAAAAAGTAAAAAAAAGTTTACTCCAAAGCTCATTTTACATACCAGAGCAATATATGAAGGAATAAAGCCCTTCACAGTATACCTCAGTATTAACTTTTAGAAAGAAAGATTGTAATGATATATTATCAAATGTCAGAAAAAATTAATAAGAAAGTACAGTATTAAATTCCTAACCAACAGAGAACACCAAAGTAACACAGAGTCTCACAAAAGGTGTTTAACTAGAGTTGTGTTTTGTTTTCTAATATTGCTCAGATCTAGAGATAGCGATATTAAGGAGTAAGCTATGCGGTGCTGAACTTCCTGAAGGAGAGTCATTACATGTGTATTTGCTAAAATTCCAAAACTCATCAGCCTCCTTCCTGAAGCCACATCTGACCTCTGATTTACGCAATTGTGTCCCTCCACTATCTTCCCATTCCTGTAATTTAGCACTGTGGACAAGAATATATATATCCAGACACAGATATAGATATAGATTAGATATAGATATATAGATATAGATATATAGATATAGATATCGATATTTCATGCTGGCTACATTACACCTTCACTACAATCTTACAAGATAGTTATATTTCTCCAATTAAATGTAAAAAGGTCAAATATAATTTTTTTTTTATATTTCACAGTTTGTTTCTTTGAAGTGTTCCTTGTATGTATGATGGCTTACTAGTAAATTCTTTGATAATGTCCAGCATGTGGGTGTTTTATGTGTATTATGTAGGTTGTAATTTTATTTGCCAAAATAGAAGAAGCTTGTATTTTTTAATATATACTGATGGTTAATAAAAAATTTACAGAACAGTAGAGGATACTCCTTCAGACTGCAGCGTATGGAGCCAAACACTTTGATTCAAATCCTGGATTCAAACACTAGACCTATCTTTAATAAGAAACTGCCTTCATTTCTTCATGCGTAATACAGGAATAATAATAGTACTTTCCTAATAGGATTGCTATGAGGACTAAATAAAAACACTTATGAGAGTATCTGGCACAGAGTAAGTACTTTTATATGTGTCAGTTAATATCATCATTAACATTATCATTATGATATAGTAAACACTACTTTTAAAAACCAAGATAATGGTTTTTGCTTCCTCCAAAAAAAGACAAAAATTTCTGGAGTATCATCCTACATTTTGGTAAACAATCTGTTTAATTGCCTGTAGAAGACCGTTTCTGTTGCTTATAACAAAATACACGGAACTGGGTAGTTTATAAGAAAATGAAATTTTTTGCTTACTGTTTCTGAGGCTGGGAAGTCCAAAGTCCAGGGAACACACCTGGTGAAGTCTTTCT
>NW_007730005.1:197950-208281 GCF_000696425.1 Galeopterus variegatus
CTTACTGTTTCTGAGGCTGGGAAGTCCAAAGTCCAGGGAACACACCTGGTGAAGTCTTTCTTTGGTGGTGACTTCAGTGATGGCAGGGTATCACATTGCGAAATGGTGGCGCAGAGAGAGAGAGCAGAGAGTGAGAGAGAGACTAACCTCCTCATTCACTCTCTTTTTAAAACCCTCAGAACCATGCCGATGACCACCATTTTTAATCTACAGCTTATGGTGTGGTCCTGCAGTCTAATCACCTCTTCAAGGCCCCACCTTTCAATTACTATAATAGGATTTCACACTCTCTTAACACTGTCACAGTGGGGGTCAAGTTTTGGGGGAAACTCAATCCAAGGCACTGCCTCGTTATTAAAACCAGGTAGCTAAAAATGTCAGAAAGTTTCAACTTAAAAATTTCCTTAATAATTTCAACAATTAAAGAAATAATGTATATTGGATCCTTTAAAAGAACATAATTTTTAAAAAAATTCTTCACTTGAAAATTAATCTGTCTTCCCTTCTGTTGTTTTGGTCTGGATAAACTTACTTTGTTTATTCTGTTATTTTGGTAGAGGTACAACTCTACCCTTTACGTAAAGGAAATATGCCAAACACACATTTCAATATGTGTAACTTGCCACGTAATATCAAAATAAAAAATAACAAAGACTGATAAAAAAAATTAGAGTTTTGAAAGGCTCAAGCAAAGCTCCAGTATCCAATAGGCAGCTATTATAGAGAAAATATTCACTAGAAAAAAAAAATAAAAAGAAAGAAAAGTGATATGGGTTCAATGTGTCACCCGAAGCTTCATGTATTAGAAACTTAACTCCCACTGTAACATAGTTAAAAGGGTGAGAAATTCTATTATGGTAATTGAAAGTTGGGGACTTGAAGAGGTGATTAGACTGTAAAGACTCTGCCCTTGTGAATGGATTGATCCATTCATGGAGTAATGGGCATGGTTCTGATGGCTTTAAAAGGAGAACTAATGAGAAGGTTACTCTCTCTTGCTCTGTCATTTCACCATGACAATACCCTGCATCACTACAGAGCTACTACCAACAAGGCCCTCACCAGATGTGTACCCTGGACTTGCCAGCCTCTGGAACTGTATGCAATACATATATTTTCTTTACAAATTACCCAGTTTCAGGTAGTTTGTTATAAGCAATAGAAGCGGACTAATACAAAAATTAATGAAAAAAGGACAGATTTCTACAATAATATAACTTATATTTCAAGTCACTTCATGCTTTTCCTTTGTTACCCTTAACAGTGATGTAAGCATTTATACACAATTTGATATCAATCTTCTGTCCATCCACATCTGCAGAATTTGACATTTTTTTTTTCTAAAGACAACTAATAAAAATGAAAGCTCCCATTTTCTTCCTTTATGTCCACAAAAGAAAAACAAAACAGAACAAAAAAACGATATTTTAGGATTTCTTCCACTGTTATTTCTCTTAGCCAGTATGCCCATAGAACTATCATTTTAAGAGACTTATGATATATAGATATGGAAGAAGGTAGACAGAAGGAGGTGAGGTGGATCATCTCATTATTAATAACGAAACTGGAGATAACCAAGAGAAAGAGAGAGGACATACTACAGACAACATGCCATACCATCACCAACAGTAATTAAGGGACAAATTCTCTTTGTGGTTTGATTTTCACATACTAATTCAACAATGGTAGTCTGCAACCAAACAACTAACGTTAATCCTTTAAGAATACAACTGATCATCATAATATATGAGAACAGAAGGCAGAAGATGCTTCTCCAACCTACAGTAATATATGGAACTGTTTTTCTGGAAAATCATATCCTTCCATTATAAAATAAACACTTAATGTTTTCCATACCTATGTACTTGAACAAAAATAAAGTAGGCTATATGCATAAATGCACCCACCCTATAACTGAAGCCCTGCATTTGAGGAAATGTAAGAGCTCTTTAATTCTTCTACTCTGGGCTCCAAGTCAAAGATTCAGGCAGACTCTTGCAGTTTCTCCTTCCATCTTTGAGGCAGACCCTCAATATACAAATAAATGATCTTTCTCTTCTTAAGTTCTTGTCTATTCTTTAGGTGTCTTTGCTTCCTGAGACAAGCAGTCCAGTATCATTACCATTTCCACATTTCTGGAAGTATCTGAGTAATCATCTTTATGCTTTACATTTTGCTGTTTATCATCACTAGGAAATAAAAGATCTAGAAATGACATATATGGGAATTACAAGCTCTAACAGATTACAAAGTTTTCCTATCTATAGTACTAGGGATATAATTTTTAATTCTCCAGTGCAATAGTGTTCAAATAGGAGTGATTTTGCCCTCTAGGAAACAACTGGCAGTGTCTGCAGCCTTTTATTGATAATAACTGGGTGTAGAAGGGGGCTATATTAGTATCTAGTAGGTAGACATTTAGCAACATCCTGTATGCCCTCCACTACAAAGAATTATCCTGTACAAAATGTCAATAGTGTTACAATTGAGAAATCCTGCTTTGCTACAAACTGATATCAGGTTTTACATCTAAGCTCCAGGTATCTCCTTGTTAATGAAGATCAGTCCTAACTAAGCAAAATAAATACTGGTTGTGGCTGGAATTTTTAATATTTTTTTATTTTTAAACAAAAATAAAACATAACTTTTGCTAGAAAAGTTAGTCTCATCCTTCAAAAACTCAGTTTTTCTTCAAAGTTCCCGAGATAATTTGCTTGGAAATTAACCTTGCTTGAAAAACTAAAAAAGTTCTGTATAGATTTAAATGGACAAAACTATTGTTACTACCACCATCCCTTCTCTTATATCAG
This sequence comes from Galeopterus variegatus, assembly GCF_000696425.1. Classification (NCBI taxonomy): domain Eukaryota; kingdom Metazoa; phylum Chordata; class Mammalia; order Dermoptera; family Cynocephalidae; genus Galeopterus; species Galeopterus variegatus. The sequence goes on from NW_007730005.1 coordinate 200,761, forward strand.
TATTCTCTACTTGAATTTCAAAAGAAAAAAATAAACAAAAACCCTTAAAATTGTCATTCCTTCAACAGCAGAAAATGAAGTTTCTACTTTCCTCCACCTCTCATATCAATTTAGTCAATTTGTGTCCGTTATTCCTTTGACACTCTTATTACAATAACTCTGTATCACATGTTTATCACAGCTTACCTCAGTTATTGTCAGTTATATTCCTGATTTGTTTCAGTTGTTCACTAATTCACTGAACAAATACTTTGAATACATTTTATGTATTCACTCTGCTAAGAAATAGACACATGGTAGAAAGACAGACACAATCTCTGTCCTCACAGAGGTCTCAGTCTATAGAAAGCCAATAATCAAACAAGCAATTCTAAGAAAGCATCACGTGCTATGAAAGGGGATTACTTTAGGAATATGGATAGGTGGCATCTCCTCTTGTATATCTGAAACCTGCAGAGAAAGTGAGATATTCAAAAGAGAGTGGGAAGAGACTATTTACAGAAAAAGAAAGAGCAAAGAGGAAAAAGATCATGGCACATCGAATGCAAAGATCATGGCACATTTCAGGCAATGTCAATGCAGCTGAAGTATAGAACAGAGTGGAAGAGAAGCAAGAGACAATGCTGAAAAAAGAGGCAGGGAGACGAGTTTAAAAGCTATTCTAAGAGGAACAGAAAGCCACTGAAGGATTTTAAGAATAGTGTTATGATAAGACTTGCATTTGGAAAAATTACTGGCCAAAAAAAAAAAAAAAAAAAAAAAAAGAACAGAGATAAGGCTATTGTAGCAATATAGGATGAAGGATGTAAATAGATGACAGCAGACTCAATCAGGGTGCATCAGTTAGTTTAGAGAGAACTGGACATTCAGAAGATCCTTGAGAATTAGAATGAAGAGACTTTGACTACATATTCCCCAGTCTCTACTCTTACACTTTCCAATTATCCAGCACACACTGGCAGATTCAATTTTAAAATATTGGAACTTAAAATGCAGTTTGATTTACAATGGCAGATAGGGTCCTCATAACATCATGAGATGGGCCAGACAAGCAAAATTTCATCATTAGAAGATGAAAGTGCAGGCTCAGGGAGATTAAGTAACTTGATTTTGAAATGCCACGAGGTACTAAAAATAGGCTTAGAACCCAGCCATCCTTTTCTTTCTTTCTTTTTTTTTGTTTTTTTGTTTTTTAATAGTCCTAATTTTTATAGTGGTATTTCTCTTTCTGTTCCTGGTTTACTTCACTTGGCATAATGTCCTTCAAGCTCATCCACACTGCAGCAAAAGATAGGATTTCATTATTTTCCATGACTGAATAGTATTCCATTCTGTATATATTCAACATTTTCTTTATCCATTCATATATTGATGGACACTTGGGCTGATTGCACATCTTTCCTATTGTAAATAATGCTGCAACAAACAAGGAAGTGCAAATATCTCTTCTATATACTGATTTCCTTTTCTTTGGATATTCACCCAGTAGTGGGATAGCTAGATCATATGGTAGTTCTATTTTCAGTTTTTTGAGGAACCTTCCCACACTGTTTTTCATATGGCTATACTAATTTACCTTCCTGCCAACAGTGTATAAGAGGTCCCTTTTCTCTACACCCTTGCCAGCACTTGTTATTTTGTCTTTTTGATAAAAGTCTAACTGTGGTGAGATGATATCTTAATGTGGTTTTGATTTGCACTTCCCTGACGATTAGTGATGCTGAACATTTTTTCATATAACTTTTGGTCATTTGTATGTCTTCACAATACCTGGCTTCAAAATATACTACAAACCCACAATAACCAAAACAGAATGGTACTGGCATAAAAAAAGACACACAGATTAATGAAACAGAATAGAGAACCCATAAATAAGGGGCCATGTATTTATGGCCAACTTATTTTTGATAAAGGCGTGAAGACTATTCACTGGGAAAAGAACAGTTTCTTTACTAAATGGTGCTGGGAAAACTGGATATACATACGCAGAAGAATGAAACTAGATCCCTACCTCTTACCATATACAAAAATCAATTCAAAATGTGTTAAAGACTTAAATATAAGATCCAAAACCATGAAACTACTAGAAGAAAATACAGGGGAAATGCTTGAAGCCATTGAGCTGGATGAAGACTTTATGATGGGAACTTCAAAAGCACAGGCAACAAAAGCAAAAAGAGACAAATGGGATTATATCAAAACTAAAAATCTTCTGCGTGGCAAAGCAAACAATCAACAAAATGAAGTGACAACCTGAATAAGGGAAGAAAATATTTGCAAACTATGCATCCAATAGTAGATCAATATCCAGAATATATAAGGAACTCAACAACAAAAAAACCCCAAATAATCTGATCAAAAAATGGACAAATAAGCTGAATAGATATTTTCCAGTCATCCATTTATGAATCTAGCTCTGTTTCTAGTAAAGTGTGTTGCTTGAATATCTAGAATTCTAGACGCTGAATTCTGCTTCTAGTCCTTTGCCAAAGCCCTGTGCTGTTTGGTGTATACTATGCAATCTAGCACCTGATTACTGTTAGAGATAATTTTTTAATCAGTTATAATGTACATGTTTATTCGCTAGTCATTCCACATAGAAATGAAGACAAAAACATAAACATGTTGACTATAACTGAAGGGAATAAAATCATAAATAAATATTTATATTAATATAAGTAATACAGGAAAAAATCTATTAGCATTGTTCAGGCTAAAATTATGTTATACATGGGTTAGAAGTATGATCAGAACATAAATATGTAATAAAATAAAAAAATCAAATTTGTCTTAATACAGGTTCATTCTAAATGCATGTTAATTCCAGAAGATAGAAAGATAAGTTAAAAAGTTGAATTGCTTCTTCCTCCAAAACACAACTTTTCTTTCCAATTACTTACATTTGACAAGATATTCTATAAGATGCTTTACATTTTCAGATCTAAATTTGACTCCAAAAAATTATAGTCGGTTTGCTATGATGAAATATAAACACCTGAATCACAGTTTAATAAATTACCAGGGCTTTATAATTACTTTTGTTAGTGGACATAATGATCAGTTACACATATATCAATTTGATTTTGGACCTGGTAGGTAACAATAACTTCTTATATTTAAAAAGTTAATATATGCAAGAATATAGTTAGAAAAGTGATTATTTTTGAAACATAAAACACATGGAAAGAGAAAGCCAAAAGGTTTATACAGAAGGTGACTATATAATTTATCATCCAAACCAGGGCATCTTTCAAGAGTGAGAGAGCTATTAACAATAACATCAGAATGAGTGTTATTTTAATCACTAGAATGAGATAACAATAAAGACATATGGCTTTTCTGAGATGTGTTGAAAAAACGATGATTCTCTTAGCAAAGTTCACTTTAAGCAAATAATTATAACTAAATCACCTAGACCTACACCATAATTTTGAAATTTGGAGATTTTATAAAACTTTACCAGCCAGCCCCTCTACCAATGTTTTTACAAGTAGAGTTAGAATCAGTACATGTCACAGTAACAATATACTTAAAACTGAGTTTTATTATATAACTGTGAGGAGTTTTTTTGTTTGTTTGTTTTTAACATACCTCCATACTTAAAGTACTCATGTTTAGTGCTAAGAAACTACGTTCCTTACCCCAGTTATAAAACAGATTTCAATCTCTAACAACATTTTAAAAAATCTATTAATTCCACTTAAGCATTTCAAAACTGTAAGAGCAACACTCAATTAACTTAAAGAAGCAAAACATAAAGCCCTAACAAATGAAATCCAATTAAATCTGTCATAATTCTTGAACTTCAGTTTTAAACTGTCATAAGACAAAGTAAATATTTTGGTAGGCGGAAGGAAAAATAGTTTAACTCAAACTATTAAAGGTGTGAGTTGTGAACCATAACCACTTACAATATATATAATACAAAAGCAATATGCTACCACAAAAGCATTCCCTCCATTGATACTAGATATTTCAATCAGTTTTTGTAAAGAACAAGAGGTATTAAAGAGTTGAAACAGAAACAGAATTTTTTAAGATGCCCAGAGAAAGAAATATCCATTAGTAAGTGGCATTCTCACTGGGGTTGCATTTCTTGAATATTCTCCATCAAGGAGATGAGAATATCGGTTTTTACGCATTAGCCCAGGAAAGTGATAGTCTGAAATTAGAACTGCTAAAAACAAGCAGGTACTATGAAATTTAAGGAAATGCTGCATCAAGAAGCTAAAGGAATGAAAAAAGGATAAAATTCTCTTTATCCTTACAAAATTGGCACATTATTCCAAGTGAGGTAACAGGCAGAACACAGCAGATTAAAAGGAATCTGAGGACAAATGTTTCATTCAGTAAGCTCTCCTATATGACAGATAACTTTCCACCTGGTATAGAAGAGCCTTGTCTTTTATTAACTCCATTTGAAGGTTTGTGTTACTATATAAAACCGCCTTCCACGCCCCCCATCCCCCACTTATTCATGAATGTATTGGCAAGTCCCTGTGCATCACTCATACTTATAAAATTCAACATGGCAGATGGTCCTTAATTTTTCATTGACATTAAAGGCTCTGTAGAAGCTGACTGACTTGTTTCCATTTGCTTTCCATTTGTTTCAGTTGTCATTAAGCAGTGCCTCCTGAACATTTCCAGAAAGGATCCTCTTTAAAGTAATGAAATCCTTTTCACAAACAATATATAGTAGATTTTTCTAAGAAACTTTTAGTGTTATCACAGGTATATTCTTTCAAAGGATCACATTTTCTATTTAAAAATTCATCTATTTTCAGTGCTCCATGCACAACTGGCTTATTTAAATTTATTTTTTGAATTGAAACACAATTGATTATACATATTTAAGGGGTAGAGAGTTGACTATCAGTATTTGTGTACAGTATGTGATGATCAAATCAACATTACTAGCATGTTCATCATTACAAATTGTAACTATTCTTTGTGTCCCTTCACAACACAATCATGAACTGAGAAAAATTCTAATGTGATAAATTTTAACTTGAAAGGAAAATAAGCAATAAAATTTATTAAGTTATTAGATATGTAAGTGATACATGTCTAATTTTCATAAATCTAGAGAACTGAAGAGAAATGATGGGTAACAAAACTATGTTCTAAATAATATACCTTTATCAGGTTACATTGTGTTTTACTACCTTCTCTGAAACAAACTAAAGATTTCTATTTTACAAAATCCATCTCATTCCAAAATATGTCCTTAAAAACTAGGACCTTTGAGTTATTCTTTAAAAATAAGCTGCTTGTTTTGGTATTGCGATTATTAACCATGTATTTAGTAATTGTAACAATGAGACAATTAATAAACATCAGCAAATTAATCACAGATTAAATTAATCATAAATTAAATAGCTTGGAAACTTTATTATCAGTGGTTGTTATAACCAATGAACAAATAAGTTAGCAGAAAAGATGATTATATTCTGGAATTCTGTGACAGAGTTTTTTTTTTTTCTTATACCTGTGGATCCTCTCATCCCAATTCCTCTGCTCAGTTTTTTGGAGAAATAAGTTGACAGCATCTCCATCTGTCAACAAGCACAGGCATACTAATGCTATCATCAGCAATCAGAATTTTTCAGTTCTTAGTCACAAATTCTGAAATTCCCCACTTTGATCTCAGCCTTATATCTTGGTCCTTTCTCACTTTAATCCTGTTTTCTGTGCGCTTCTCCTCTGAGGACCCTAGATGATCATTTCCCCATATGTGTTTGCAAACATTGCTCCAAATACTACTAAGAATTACATACAAAGTATTTGTTCTAAAGTCCAGTATCCACATCCTATCAATTCTATCAATCAAATAAGTTTAGAAAACTTTGGGTAGAAAAATTCTTTAATATCAACCTCTCAATGCTTTAGTATCACATTATAATCTTCCTAAAAGAAAAGAGAATACTTATTATGTGGACCATGCAAATAATTCAATAAACTTTTATCAAGTTGATTTTGTCATTTCTCTCTTTTCTTCATGACAACTGTCTATTCTCATTCTAGGCATTTTTTGGACTTTACCTTTCATTCCCTGGTTAGCTTGAATTTGGATTTTGCCATCACCACTGTTTAGGTAATGGAATGAAATTCTACTTGCCTCATGTGATTCTTCCTGAAAAATTCTCCCACCAGGATTTAATCTAATTTGTCTTCCCAGCTTTTTCTACCACTACTATTTTCAAAAATTTCCCTGAAAAGGTCCCAGCATATCCAACTCATTTCCAAGAGGTTTCACAAATATTGCACACAAACACCATCTATAGCCATATTCATTCTAAGAGATACTATTGGGTTTTCTGACCTGACCAAGGATGAAAGTGTGTATTTGAAACTACTCTACTCTTCTTCATTCACCCAATCAAGAAGTTTTTATCCTATTTTAAGAGCCTGGCAAAAACTTATTTTTCATAAAAATATGCAAATAAAATATTCTGGGACTTCTGGGAGAGGAGAGATTCGTTTGGGCTATGAAAATCAGAGAGATCTTCCTGGAGGGTAACACTTGAGCCTTTGAAAAATACACAGTATATGAACATTTTATGAGGAGATGAAAGAAAAGGAATGTCAGGAAAGTAAAACAAGCAAAATCAAAAACATTAAAAGTATTGATCAAGTTAGTCTGTCTGAAGTGAAGAGGGCTTAAAAAAGAAGTGAAAGATAAAATCAAAAACTTAATGTCACTTAGCAACTTATTGTTTCCCTAGGCACTAGTTCCACCTTCATAATATACCCCTTTCCTCCCCTCCCACTTTCAGGAATAGAGCCTTAGTTCAGAGTCTTTGCCTAGAGTTTTTCCAGAAGATATTGCTGCCTTCAGTCTCTCATCTCTAATCTAGTCTTCAAACCCCCTTAATGTTATTGTTACAGTACACTTTGATTACACATCCTCCTTAAAAATTCTTGATGATTCTTCTGCAACAACAAAATGTAATACAAAGTTCTTAGTGTAACAAAGGAAGCCCTCCCTAATGTAATACAACTTTCATATTTTCCTAACTTTATCGTTACAATCCTTACACAAACCTCAGCTATGTAATCACCAAAAATGAACTGCAATTTCATACTTCCTAGCATCTCACATAGGTCTATTAAAACTCAACATACATACTATCTCCTGGAAGCCCTTATTTTTTCTCTGGTTGAAATTTGTTTCCTCACTTAATTAGAACGCATATACAAACTTACCATTTTCTGACATATTTTAACTAGTTATTTAAACATTTATACATGGATGAAAATGTAAAGTCTATCAGAGGTACACAGAGAACATGATCAATACAGTTTTGTTTTTCTGATTTGTTTTGCTTTTGAACTAATGAGTAGGGAGATAAATTTGGGAAGAGATTGTTAGTGGGTGCAGAAATTTTCCTTATTGAAGTCTTATGCCGGGCAATGGCTGTTGTGATGGGAAAATACAAGCTGTGGGCGGCCTCTTTCATCCAGTCTACTAAGCACAAGTTTTCTTGGTGCTGCAGAAGTTTCTAAGATTAAGATCCA
>NW_007730005.1:209067-210052 GCF_000696425.1 Galeopterus variegatus
TATATGTGTAGTTTATAGGATATGGCAAGATTCAGTATGCCATTGAAGAAGATTGTAACAGGGTATTCACCTACCTTTATTTTTTTATTCTTTTTTATATATTTTTTAATTTTACTTCTCAAAATACATTGCATTTGACTTCCATGCTCCTTTACCTTTTCCTCTCCACACCCTCTCCTTCCCCCCACATCGTATCTGTTCAATTGACTTAAACAGTTCAAGGAATTTTTGTGGTTATTCTGTCTTCTTTCCCTGCCCCAACCCTTTGTTTGTGTGTTTATTTATTTTTAGCTCCCACAAATAAGTGACAACATGTGGTATTTCTCTGTCTGTGCCTGACCTGTTTCACTTAATATAATTTTCTCTAATTCCATCCATGTTGTTGCAAATGGTAGTATTTCATTCTTTTTTATAGCAGAGTAGTATTCCATTGTGTAGATATACCACAGTATCATTACCCACTAATAACATGATGGACATTTGGGCTCCTTCCAGCTCTTGGCTACTATAAATAGAGATGCAATAAACACTGGAGTATAGGTATCCCTTTGTAATGATGATTTCCATTCCTCTGGGTATAATCTCAGCTGTGGAATCACTGGGTCACATGGTAGATCTAAATGTAACTGCTTGAGGAACCTCCATATCATTTTCCATAAAGAATGCACCATTTTGCAGTCCCACCAACAGTGAATGAGAGTTCCTGTTTCTCTGCAACCTCTCCAGCATTTATCATTCTCAGTCTTTTGGATATCAGTCAACCTAACTGGAGTGAAATGATATCTCAGTGAAGTTTTGATTTGCATTGCTCAGATGGTGAGTGATGTTGAGCATTTTTTCATGTGTCTGTTGGCCATTCGTATATTTTCCTTTGAGAAATGCCTAGTCAGATCCTTTGCCCGTTTTTTAATTGGGTTATTTGCATTTTGCTGTAAAGTTGTTTGAGTTCCCTGTATATTCTGGATATTAATCCTTTGTCAGATGT
>NW_007730005.1:211907-212111 GCF_000696425.1 Galeopterus variegatus
ACTTTGCTGAAATTTATCAACTGTAGGAGGTTCTTTTATAGAAATTGTAGGCTGTCCAATAAATAGGATAATGTCATCTGCAAAAAGGGACAGCTTGACTTCATCCTTCCAATCTGGATGCCCGTTATTTCCTTCTCTTCTCCGACTGCTCTGGCTAGTACTTCCAACACTATGTTGAATAGGAGTGGTGAGAGTGGGCATCCT
>NW_007730006.1:0-1988 GCF_000696425.1 Galeopterus variegatus
AGGATCAAGTCATCCAGCTACTTGTAAAGAGTGGATCATTACTTTGTAGGCATGTAACTTCTCCAGCTCTGGCTCCCTTTCCTGTTTTGAAGGATGTCATAGCAACAAGGCCCGTATCTGCAGGTGTCACAAGACCTTCACGTTACCTCCTTGGACAAGCAACCTCAAACTAACTCTCTTTTGAACCTGAGTCAGAGAAATCTAAACCTCCTGGAAAGTACAAAATACAAACCATCTCCGTCAGCCTCTGGGCCCATTGTGACACCAGGAACTCATCCTTTATCATTCTCTGGGAAGGGGGGATTCTCAATTTTACAGAAAGCCCTTTTGGGAATATCTGAAAAATTTGCCTTCCCAGCATCTGAACCCTCCAAAATATGTCGGAGGCAGGGCTTGCCGCTCACCTCAAAGCAGAAACAGGCCAGATAGTTCCTCGCTCAGCAATGTGGCCACTGGCATGTGGGACAGGTAAATGCAACTTCCCTGGACTTTGTATCTGAAGTGAGTGATGCAGGGGAATTTGGGTACTTAAAGATTAATTCTGGCTGTACCAGCAACATTAAAAGTTGCTTAATGATGGGCATGAGGGGGGCAGCTGCAGTGACATGTAGACCCTTCTGTGGCATGACCCTCTGTGTTTTCATCACCTGGATCCTCTTGGCACCTGTACATGGTCCAAGCCTAGTTCTCCATGGGACATTCTCATCAGTTTTGCAAGTTATCCAATCTCCTTCCAATAACTTCCTTTTCTGCTTAAGTTAACTAGAAATCATTTCTGTTGTTTGCAACCACAGATCCTGACTAGTCCTGCCTCCTTGAAGTTGTTTCAATGGATGGGCATTTGAGGAGTGAGCTATACTCATGGCACCTTATTGAAAGGGGCTGAGAGTAGGAGAGCTTCATGACTGAAGCTTGACAGACTTTTAATTCTCCAACTGCTGGCAGTGGTGAACAGGAAAGGAGGTCATTTAAAGCCAGCAGGAGGTGGTGGTCTATGTTAAATCACCCGTGTGACTTTGTTACAGCTCCCCCACCCTCAACTTAAAAGCAGGTACTGACAGGCATCCTGTGGATTTATTTTTCCAGCTCTGCCCTCTCTCTTTCTAGCTCTCCTTTCCAGCCAAAAGTCAGGCCTCACAGCTGGATGAAATAAAATGGTTATATTGGGAGGCCCTAAAATTAGCCTGGTTCACTATGCCTTAACTTTGGGGCATTCCCTGGGTAGAGGATGGAGGTTTTCTCACTTTCTCTGCTACAGCTGGCAGGGATAAAGTCAGGAGCTGTCTGCTCCAAGGGCTCCCCCACCCAGACCTAACTCCCCACCTCCCAAATCCATTCAACTACTCCACTCACCGCGTACCATGGTGAAAGACGACCCCACTCCATCAATGGCACATTATCATGTGGCTTTCCATTTTTCTTAATCACCTTATTCCTTTGCTCTTCCAAAGTTGAGGATAAATTATTTAACAAGTCTCCAGGGGCTGACTTTATGAGAACTTAAAGCCACTGCCCATCTGCTATAGGTTAGGGTGAGCCAAATGCTGAGAGTTAATCCTTCTTGTTCCACTCTGGAAGACACCCAGCCACGCACACACACGTGTGCACACGTGAGCAATCACAAATCCACACACCCTACAATAGCACCTCCCAAACCACATGGCCCAAGCAGTAAAACATCAAGGCTCGAATCGCCGTACTTAAGCCAATAAAAACTTCACTTTACGCCCTTATGTAGTTGAGCTTGTGCTTGCAAAGTATCCCCCACGTGCCTGGCTCTGTGATGGAAACACTGTCATGCCTTTCAGAGAAGGGAGCAGGTTCGATTTAAACATTTAAACATTTATGTGCACCTATGCCTTTCTGATGCATGCATTGAATGTGTGGAACAGCAGAGATGAAAGGGAATGCACCATTGGCCCTCCATATTCGTGGGTTCCACATCTGCGGATTCAACCAAATGTGGATCAAAAATATTCAGAAAAAAA
>NW_007730006.1:2806-4032 GCF_000696425.1 Galeopterus variegatus
AAAAAAATATTGAGTCTGTACTGAACATGTACAGATGTTTTTTCTTGTAATTAATTCCTAAACAATAAAGTATAACAACTATTTACATAGCGTTTATGTTGTATTAGGTATTATAAGTAATCTAGAGTTGATTTAAAGTATACAGGAGGATATACATTGGTTATACACAAATACTACACCATTTTATGTCACGGACTTGAGCATCCACAGATTTTAATATGGGGGAGGTCCTAGCACCAATCCCCCACATATACTGAGGGATGACTGGATGCAATATACACAAACACATTATATTACATAATTTTGTAATTTATTAATTTTGCTACATGGAGTTTAATTTAAGGGGCAGAGACTAACTAATGCAGTAGTTTTCTCTTTGTTGATAGAAGTGGGTTTGAGACCTGGCTCTGCCACATTCTTACTGGATGACCTTTCTAAGCCGACTTTCAGTAACTTTATCAGTAAAATCGGGATTAACAATAGTATGTACCTTATAATAGCATTGTGATAACTAAATGAGATATCAAATAAGGTCTTAGCACAGAGCCTGGCAGGCTGCAAATGCTATTATTGGCTATGAAAATGGTAGCTAGTACTGTTGTTATTATAATTCACGCCTTAATAGATTCTATTTCAAAGGAGTTTGTCAACAAAAATGCATTTCTGAATTAGTAATGAATTTACTCTCCCTATCTTTAAGTATTCAAAAACATTAATATCACACCATCAGAATTTCTCATCTGAGACATCAGGTGTTATAACTTTAGTAAAAGGTAAAGATCATTTCTAATCAAGTTTAACCCAAACAATCTTATTGTCAATGGGTTACAAACATCGGAATATTTAAGAGATTTTTGATGTAAATATTTATGCAGAACTGGCTTAATGCAATTTCTTCATTTTTCAGAAGAGGAAATGGATGTCTGAGGGGGGTCTTGCCTCAACCACAGAGCAGAAACAAGAACCCGGCTCTTCAACCAGGAGGTGAGGTCTACTTCAGCCTCCAGCTTATATCCAACTAAGAACCCGTGGCTTGCTTTCAGACTACTAGTTGGAACATTTTATAGGCCATATCCTAAATCAGGGACCGTGATGAAAACCTGTTGGGTTATGTGTCCAGCTACTCACCTCCATCCCACCCCAAGCCTTTCTGGAAACTTCTTCCTCCCCACCTCCCTCAGTTTCTTTCCATGGCTCCTGGTGGCCATGTTTGTAGGATATGAATT
>NW_007730006.1:5411-15921 GCF_000696425.1 Galeopterus variegatus
TTTAAGGAAAATATTTCAGAGGAAAATATTATTTTAGCAAATCAGCCTGTGCAACATGTGGGGGAATGTGTGTATTTGTAGTCTAAAACGTGTTTACTTGTTTACTTGTGCAGAAGCTGGGAAAGTTTGGGAAAAGATATGAGGAATATTTGGGCTTCTTCACTCAGCACATATTTCTCAGTTACCTACTCTGTGCTGTTTAGCAATGCACATGGATAAAATTCCTTGTCATTATAGAGCTCCTATGTCATAGGCATGAAAAATCTAATGGAAATACTAGCAATGCCAAATAGTAATGACACTGCTGTCTCTTCGGCACCCTTAATTCCAAAGTATCGTGCCAATGTAGTTTTATACATTATTTCATGTGTTCTACCAGGATAGAATCTCCATAAGTGAAGGGAGTCCTTTTGTTCATCACTTATTTATTCATTATTTATTCATCATGATGTCTTCTTATTCATCATTCTATCTCCAGTGCCTGACTCATAGTTGTTCTCAGTAAATATTTGTTGATTAAATAGATAAATCAAAAAATAATAATAAATAGATAGATAAATAAATCATTCCCCCTCCATAAATTCTGTGATTTTGATATTATGCCATTTAATAGATGGTAAGTTGAGGATCAGAGAGGTTAAGTAATTTGGCCCAAATCACACAGCAAGAAGAGTCAGGATTTGAACCCAGGTTGTTTTCCAATATACCAAAATATTGCTTTTGCATGCATCAGTTGGACTAAGGTTTTCTTGGATTTAATTTCACTCTCTATTATAAGCTGAGCCTTTAGGGATGAACTGTTGCACTTGAAGTCCCTGGGATACTTTTTTGAGCTAACAGGAGAATATAATCTCTGATAAAAATGTCAACATTATGTTACTTACATGTCCCAGGCTTCACTAGCTCAGCCAGCAACTACCAATGAGCTACAGTTAACAGTAATAACCCAAAGCCCTTGTCTTTCCCCTGCCTGCAGGCTCTTCACATCCCTTTCCTTAAATAAAACAACCACCACTCCACTTATCCCACCTCCACCATACACACACGAATACATTTTGAAATTTTCAAAGATCAGCTTACGTAGATCTCAGACCTCCCTGTGAGACAGTCACCAGCCACCATGAGATGTCCACAGATTTCATCTTCTGCTACAGCTGTGCTTTGTCAACCTCCACTGTGCAAGAAGCTGTTGGGGGCGATCACACTGTTGCTGCTGTTAATGGTGACTTTTGGGAAAATAGGGACAATGTTTCTCAGTTCTCCTAAAGTTTTCAGCCATGAGTGCCCCACATGGAGCTGGTTTCTGTGAAGAGCTCATGAGCATGGCCCCAGCCCCATAGCCAGCATTGTAACCTGCCATTGAAAGCAGTATCCATGTGTCCTGAGTCTCACAGTGTCTCTCCTTCATGTCAAGCCAAAACTCTCTCTCTCTCTGTGAGCCCAAATCCAGGGAAGGAAGCCTGGGGCAGTGCCTGTATGATTCTCATACCTGTTCAGGTAGCAGGGGACAAAGAAGCACAGCTTCCCATGAACTCTGTAAACCTGTGAGTCATGGATCGATGAAACTTAAAATAACTAATTTTTGATTTTGCTAAATGATAATGAATCCTCTTGGTTTCTCATCCTGACCAGTATTAGCAGAAACCAGAGTTTAAGCACATACCCCAAAATATACGTACACAAACTCTTTACGTCTGAGGAAATTTATCTCATTAACACTGTGCATGTATGTGCATTAGAGAGAGATTGAGATTGGGAAAATGTCCATGTTCTTATAGTGTACTGTGTTACTGAGACACCAGTGTTCTGAAGGAGCACGTTGTGAAAAGCACTAGAAAATGGCTGAGCCAAGGGTCACTCAGGTGCCCTGGTGAGTGTTATTTGCAGCTCGGCATCTGAGCAGTGTCATTCCTCGGAACCTCAGTTTCTCATCTGCAGCATGAAGTGGTCAGACTTGAAGTCCTATTGGTCTTCACCCAGTTTTAGCCTCTGGGATTCCTATTGGAATTGGTAGGCCAGGGTAGAGAAAGCTTTGGGCTAAAAAATACTGCTTTGGGAGGGAAATGCCAGGAGAGGAGGTTTATTAGGTGGTAATAAGTTTATACTACAGCTCAGGACCTCACTGTGGTCTGCATCTACAAGGGTGGCACTGTAATTAGAAGGAATTTTAAAGGGAACATTCCCAGCCAAGAATAATATAATTTTAGTCTTTTACCCAAGCTTCTTGGGGCCTATGCGTATGAACTTACCATGCTTTGCAGACTCTCAGAACGGGTTGTAAGTGTCATTGTGTCTTTTGAGCAATAAAAGGAGCTGTGGCCACAGAAAGTGTTACCTCTGGGTTCCCAGAGTTACTTGCCAGCTCAGTGGTCCTCCAGGGGTGGTCTGGCTTCCCTGGTGGTCTGCAATGCACTTCCAGGGCTCTGTGGGCTGGTCTCCTGGAGGAGTCATGCTTCACCAATAGCATTGTCTCTGCTTATGCTTCAGGAGGGATTTATAATTTAATCGTGCTATGCCTTTTGGTAGTTTGCCAGATTTTCATACCATTCTTCTCAGTTCCACTGTGACATTGTCCATGCCCATCCTGTCTCTCATTTTTATGATGTTGAACTATTGAAGGTGTTAGATGGCCTGAGTCTTCTCTGGTTCTGACAAAATAGCCCTTTACTCTGAACTGTTAGCTTCTCTGGTTCATCCTGGCATTGGTTAACATGATATTCTGTGATGCTAAATTTCAGACCTGTAACTGGGCATGGCATTATTCAGAAGTGTCAGCACAGATGTCATCTTCTGTTATAATAACAGTTGTTTTTCTCATCCAAAGGGAAGCACTGGTTGTCAAGATATCGGCCAGACTGTGTTACTTTCTTGCCTAGTAAAAGACCAGGAAGGAAACCATGAAAAATAGAGAAATTATTTAAAGTCAAGGTTTATTATTCAACATTAAGATTTCATTTTAGTGGAAAAAAACTTACACAGGGCCCACCCAAAGAGTTTATTAATGTGCATAGGGTTTTTTTTTCTTCTGTATTAGCTGCTATTTCAAAGGCTGTTAAATGTACACAGTAATATTTTTTAAGAGTAGTAACTGTTTGCAAAATTTTATATTTTAAATTGAAGCTTTTATCTATTGGCTCAATTTTTCAATAAAAGATCCTTTAAACCACAACAACCTAAAATCCTTGGAACCTTTTAAACATTTTTGTTTGTTTGACAATAAAATTTCACATCTGGGCTGACAAACCTGGTGCCAAGTTTCAACCTAATGCAATTTTCAAATGGATAAGCTATTATGTTCGAGCAAGCAAGAAAACTCAGGCTTCTAATGGAATTGCTTGATAGACCTTTACCCCCAACTTGCTGCTATAATGACAGTATAGCTCAGCCTGGTGACCAACAAACTCAGATACCTGCTATAGACCATCTTTCTGGAGGAGAAAAATTACTTTTTAATTCACTCTTCATCAGTTATTTATCAGGCAGGGCCCAAATATCTGGCGTTTTCCATTTACATCAGCTGCGCCAGGAAGTGCTCTCATAAACTTAGATGTGAGATTCAAGTTAACAGTGATTCAGTTAATTCAAACTTGTCTTCCTTCAGAGAGCTGCTGCCACCGTATTAATTACTTGCTGCTTCTCTTTTCTCTGTACACCAACAATACTTCATTCAAAACCTAATGCAAATGTTCTGTAACAACCCCCCAAAAATGCATAATGGCTCGAATGTGATCAAGGTTTATTATTTCTTGCTTATATGAAGACCAAAATATGTTTTCAATTGGCAGCCTGCTCTGCTTCAATGTGTGATGCAGGGGCATAGGGTCCTTCCACCCATGGCTCTGCTGTGGTCTCATGTGGCCCATCTATATCAACAGCGCAAGGGGAAAGAGCATAGTGGGTCACATCAGGAGGTGTTTAAGGGCCAGGCTTGGAGTGTCACATATCACTTCCGCTCACATCTCTTTAGTCACAAGACCAAACTGAATCATTAAGAAGTCTGGGAAATGCAGCTAGCTACGTGCCCAGATGAAAAAGGACAAGGGATTGGTGAATCATGACCTGGTCTCTGCCCCATCTCAGATCACCCCCACCCCCTGCCCATCCCAGAGGTTGTAAGGGCCCCCAGAACAAGGGCTGTAATAGAATCATGTCCACCCTCAGTGCTGATCCTGTTCTCTGGATGAATGAACGGGTGAGTTTCAGCCAGAAGAGGAAGAGTGTAGACATATTTTATGGAACTTGGATCTCCTTATTGTGAGAACAGACTGTGAGGCAGAGCAGATGCAACCGTTAAGGTCATCTTTTGCAAAACTGAAAAAGGATTCTTGTCTTTTCTAATTATAAAAATAATATGTGCTCATTGTAAAAATGCAGAAAAATGCTGAAAATATTTTAAGGAAGGAGGTAAAAATCACTGATAATCCCTTTTCCCAAGAGATGCTAAAATTTTTCTTATTTGTATATGCTAATAGATTTCTTATGGATATATCATTTAAATTAACTCATGTCTGCAAAACAGATCATACTGTATGGTATATATTATTCTACAATCTGCTTTTTTACTTAACAAGATACTTTATGAACATCAATACATGTAAATAATATAAATCTGTATCATAATTTTCAGCTGTACATTATTTGGTTGAATGAACATGTGTGAGAATAATTGTATACTACATTTAGCTTAGCTGGTCAAGTGTAGACTGGATGGTCAAAGAAACCTGGGATTATGTTCATTTTATCAGTTTATTCCCAGAGCAAGACATAATTCCTCTTAGATATTGGTATGCATACAAATCACACGGGGATCCTGTTAAAACACAGATTATGATTCAGAAGGTCTAGGTGGGCCCTAAGATTCTGCAGTTTTAACAAGCTTCCAGGAGATACTTATGCTGCTATAAACTGAGTGGCAAGAATCTAGACCAGTGTTCTCATCTGGGGATGGGGGTTAGGGGAAGGGGGAATTTTGCCACCCAGAGGACAATCAGCAATGTCTAGAGACATTTTTGGTCGTTATGATTCTGTGTGTGTGTGTGTGTGTGTATGTGTGTGTGATACTGACATCTATGGGGTAGAAGCCAGGGATGTTTCTAAACATCCCATAATGCACAGAATAGCTCCCACAAGAAAGAATTATCTGGTCCAAATTGCCAATAGCATTGCTGTTGAGAAACTCTGATCTAAACTAGACTTTTTCAGCCAATATTTTTCATCTGAACCATAGAGCACAGAGAATGATTTGTGTGACTATTTTGTCAAGGATGATAAATAACTAGTACTAATCTAGATGCATAGGAGACAAGTTAATTCATTATATACAATGGATCTTTTAGAGAATACGAACTTAATTCTTTTCCAGGACCCTTATTTAAAGTTGGTTGTGCTACTGTCTTGTATCAGGGCTTAAGGAAAATCAAAATCTCATCATTTCATTTTTCTTTCTCCCTCCCTCCTTCCCTCCCTTTCTCCTTTCTTCCTTCCTTTCATTGAAAAGGGGATCTGAAATGATTATTTTCACTTTGTGAATATAAAGAATTCCTTTAGAGCTAAATATTTGATTGAAAAAGCATAGAAATCTATAGAATGCATGGATTATTTAGCTGGGGATATTCAGAAGAGCTTTTTATAAAGCTGGACCAGTGTTAATGCAGAGATGTAGCCAACAAAGCACAGTCTGGCCACCGAAAGGTGCTCAAGTTCTGTACTTGAATTTCTTGAACACCATGAAAGGGATAATAGAACACAACAATATTTGAAAACAAAGAAAACAGGCAAACATTTTATTTCCTTTGTTTTCTCATTTACATAGCTGTTTCCTCCCTCCTCTTGATGCAGACACCCCTCAATTCCTCGACTGTACTTAACTCTCAGGCCTTTTGTATTTCTCCCCAGGTACCCCCAATTCTGTGTTAAAAAGGGCCAAAAGAACCAGCTAATAAGAGTCTACCTTATTTTTATAAAGTAGTAAGTGAAAAGATTCAGAATGCCAAGAAACAGGAATCAGCCAGAAGGAATTTTCAACAAACTCTCCTAAATCACATTTCCACTCAAATCATCTTTTGATAAAATTGCTCAATCTTCTGCTGTTGAGACACTTTCTCTTGAATAATTTCAAAGGTCCAAGCAGATCTGGAGAATCCTCTTTTCTAAGGAGAGTCTTGGAGAAATAGGTCCATTTAAGACCATGCTGCGTGGACACCACCTAAACACGACTTCTCTCTCCATAAGGCAACCAGCCTCCATCATAAAACATAAAAATGATTGACAATGATGATGCCCAAGTACAACTCTTCTCTTCCATTGGGCACTGAGAGGCAGTTCCTCTTCTTATAAACAGACATATTACAAAGCAGCTGGCATACCAAAATTGTCATGATGTAGAGTGATAGGAAAACAGTGAAGAACACCTGATGATTTCATTACTTCACCTTCTTCCACAACTTGCAAATGACCTAGTGGACATGGAATGACCCACACCTTGCAGTGGCATGTGCTCCTGAAGGCAGGTTACCAAGGAAGGAAGCATTGGAACTTTACTGTTGACCAGGCAGGACTGTCACCAGTTTCCTGACACAGGACCAGACATATTAACACTCTACAGTGGTTCTGATGTGTGCCCAGGGTTGAGAACCACAGATTAAATGCTCTTGGCTGTCTAGGATGCCTTGATTAACCAGGTGCCTTGCCAGTCCATGTTGGATAAATGTGTCGGTTAATTTTATGTGTCAACTTGACTGGACAATGGGGTGCACAGATTAAGTTTTCTCTCTAGGTGTGTCTGTGAGGTTGTTTCCACATGAGATTAGCATTTGAAATAGTGGGCTCATTAAGTAGATGGTCTTCCCCAATGTTGGTGGAATCATCTAATTCAATGAGGGCCTAAATAAAATAAAAGGCAGAGGAAGGAGGAATTTACCCCTTTTTTCTTCCTGCCTGCCTGCTGGAGCTGGCACATCTCATCTCTTCTCCTGCCCTCAGACTGGGATTTGTACCATTGATTCTCCGGTTCTTAGGTATTTAAACTCAATTACACCACCAACTTTTCTGGGTCTCCAGCTTGCAGATGGCAGATCATGGGACTTCCAAGCCTCCATAATTGCATGAGTCAATTCTTCATAATCTCTGTGTGTGTCTGTGTGTGTGTGTGTGTGTGTGTGTGTGTGTGTGTCTCCTCTGGCCTCCTACTGGTTCTGTTTCTCTGGAGAACCCTGAATAATATAATAAGTGTCCTGTCTCTTCTAAGAAACTATGACCTCCATGAGGTCACGTGGCCCTGTTCCTCTGGTCTCCAGGTGTCTTGTATTTACTCTGGAGTAGAGCTTGAGTCCCTACAGTTGTTTAAGTCAGGAAGGAGCACTTACAAATATGACATTAGATAGAACATTTGCTAAGCAAATTAACAGTGTAAATAAGATTTGAGGGAGGCAAGGAGTGGGTTTAAATGTTAAAATGCTAGAGAACAAACTGTTCAAGCATCTTAAAATTGTTCATTAACACTTAAGTAATTTAAAATTAATTGAAAATGCATTCTATCAGGCCAGGCTTTGTTGGTGTGTGTATGTGTGTGTGTGTGTGTGTGTGTGTACATATATATGTGTGTGTGTGTGTGTGTGTATATATGCAGGTGAAATAAGGAAACAGCTGCTTTTCAACTGTTCTGTGATCCACATGTTTTATTTATATCTCAGACATCCTCAACATACCAGCATATAGATTTAAATGAAATATGACTACTACTGCTCATATGTTGGAAACCCCAACCCCCCAACTGTTTGTATAGTGCCTTGTATGGTCCCCCATGAAAATATGGAATATCCCAAAGAGTGACTCATCAACTTAGGGACATCGCCTCCCACTGCCTCTGCTATCCATGTCCTGCCTCCAAGGGCCTATGCTGCCCACTGTCCCACCACTGCCGTGACCTCAACTACCCTGCCTTGGCCTTTGCTGTTTGCACCTGAAGTCTCCTGCAGACCCTGCCTCCCTGAACCACATTCCTGCCTTTGACCTGGACCCTTTCCAGTAGGTCTCTGCCTGGCCAAGGTTCAGTGAATTCACCCTGGCCACCGGTGCTGTGATTCACCACAGGACCCTGACAGCTTCAGAGTCTTTTGTGAATTAGAAAGGAAAACATTCACTCCTTCTATGTCACCTTCAGATGGGGGGGTCCCACAGCACAATTCCTTGGGCCTCAAATTATTACAGGGTTTATTGCAACATCTGTCAGTTTACACACCCAGCTCCTATTCTTCAAGGAATAGATAAATGCCAACAGGGCAGGAGGGAAGGGGAGGATTCTACACTCAGATGCCATGCTATGAGTTCCAGTTCCACTGTGAACTGCAGGCAGAAACTGTTGCTGGGTCTGGGCCATACTTATCATTTTATTTCATATAGTAAATTCCCCCTTGAGAAACCCATTCTTTCTCCCAACTCCCCACACACTCCCCACTGCCTCACCCGTCCAAATATGCTCACACACATTTGAATCCCATTGAAGATATGGTTTAGGCAGTAACTTATCCCTATGTTAGTCCATTGCAGCCAATAGATTTGGGGGTAGGGGTGGGGTGTGATGGGGGGCAGAAAAGTGTGGGGTGATATCCAGCACATCTCAAAATCAAATACATATTTAGTAATCCCAGCCAAGACTCTTGTTATATACGAATTCATTTTAGCATTTTCTTCAATTAGTTTATGTCAGTGAGGTTATACACTTCAGAAATTTATTCTACTTACAAACTTCTAATCTAGGAGCACTCATAGAGAAAACCCAACTGTGTTGGGATAATGTTTTGAAAAATCTAGGTATATATTTTCCATTCGAGAATAGAGATAATTTTTATAATTGAAAATTGATAAAAAATGACAAGCACCTACATGTGAGATTACTGTTTAGTACAAACAATTCCAAAGGCCGGAGAGTGAATAATACATGAACAAATACAACACAATATGTCTCTATGTGTTTTTTTTTTATAAAGCTCTTAATTCCAAGTTTACTCTAATTTCCCAAATCTTTATTTTAAAAGCATTCAAAGAGTGCTATGGAAAAATAATTAGTGGGAGACTAAAACATTGTAAGTTGAAGTCTTTGAGCACCACCTCTTCCCCCCATCACCCTATCTCCAAATTAGCTTTGCTTAGAATGCTTAGGGAGCTAGGAAAAGAGTTACCTAGACTTCGTCTTTGGTTCTTTGCTTTTGCCAGCTACAGTCTTGCCCTTACAATTTTCTCTTCCCCTGTGGTATTAACTGTACTCCTACAACAATGATGCGCTAGCCTGTCTCACCCACCTAACAGTTCTTCCCCTTCATCTAAAGCTCAATATCTTAACCCAAATTTACTCATTTCTTTTTCTCCAAACCATACCTGTTTCTAGACTTGTCCATTTCAACCAATCATTCCATTTTGTAAGTTCAGTAACTGTTAAGAAACTTGGTAAAAATTTTTCAAGGGACTGGGTGGCTTTTTTAAAAAGTTGTTTATTCCGTAGCACTGAGGTGGAAGTATTTCCATTTCTCTTCCTGCTCTTCTCAGGGAAGGAACAAAAGTGAATGATAAGGAGGAGATTGTGGTGACTGCAGGAAAAAGCGTGAAGGAAGGAAGTTAATCTCTGTGTTGGCTGAGGTGGTGAGTTGGCAAGGATTCCAGCACCAGATGCCATTTTGGAATGAGGTCAGTGGTCTAAAGCCATTGCTTCCACATTCCCAGCTTCCAGGGGGGGGAGCAGCGTGCTGGGTGTGGTACCTCTCCTGGATGTGATGCAGTGTCTCCACCAGCATGGCCACATGCAGATGGGCGCTAAGCATGCAGATGATGTCACCAAGCACAGCTGCTGCAATATCGGCCTTGAGATTTTGCTCACAGCCTGGCTTAGGCCTGGTACTGTTGCTGGCTGAGCCTGAGCACATTCTGTTGAAGTCTTTGAGCACATTCTGCGATTTCTGGCCTTTTCCAGGCCACGCTTTGCTTCTCCCACACATTTATTCCCAAGTGGGAGGCTACAGCTGCTGCTGCTCCCAGCCATTCTCTCTCCATCATCTCTTTCCATGCTAATGTCAAGAGTGAGAGTGTGGACTGACAACTGACACTGACTGGTTCTTTGTCTTCTTGTTGAGTTAAACATATTAGGATGGAGCTGAACTATCCCAACTTTTTCTTTTATATTGTCCTTCCAACTTTTGAATATCCCTTAGGGCTGAGAGCACAGATTGTAGCAAGGCTATCTGGGTTCATATCCTGTCCCTGCCATTTTATAAGCTATGTAATAACTGAGCAAATTACTTAATCTCTCTGTGCCTCAGTTTCCTCATATGTTAAAGGGGGATAATAATAGTATTTATCTCGTAGAGTTATTGTGGGAATTAAATGATTTAATATATGTAAAGAATTTAGAATAGTGCTTAACCTATAGAAAGTGCTAGCTACTACAGTTTTTATTACTACTGAGAAGGTATTCAGTTGTGATTGACATCACAATTGAAGATACATCATTTCTAAAAGA
>NW_007730006.1:16564-26094 GCF_000696425.1 Galeopterus variegatus
TACTGAGAAGGTATTCAGTTGTGATTGACATCACAATTGAAGATACATCATTTCTAAAAGAGGTGTTTATTAGCAATAAAAACAACAGCTAACCTTATGTTAGCTAAATTGTAACCTACTGTAAGGCAATACATTTAGCATCTCACTAAATCCTGTGAAATAGACTAAACAGAGGTTTTTACTTTGCTTAATGTGTACTTTTAATAACTTGTCTAAGAGCACTGAGTTTGTAAGTGGTAGTGTCAAAACTTAAAGACCTGTTGACTCCAAATTCTATACTCTTTCTATTATATCAAGCTGCCTCAAATGTTATTGATCTGCTCAGTTGATATGTATGGAGAGCTGACTTGGTACTGGAGCAAGTGAAATGAAATGGGCATGATGAAGAAAGAGCTGCCAATAGGAAGTCTGGAGGCAGACAAACTGATGGGCAGTCATTCACCCAGGAGGCGTATGCTTCATGTTTATAAGATTTGATGTTGTAAGTTGAATAATGGATTGGGCCTGCTTGCTATTTAGGCATTCAGCTCTGGGATACAAGGGAATAAGCTTACAAGGGCAAGCATATTGCTGAGTATCAATAAACATCATTCAGCGTTTCTCCCGTTGATTTGTAAAATGCTTAAGGATGGGAGTGATTCTCTTCCTAAGGTCTAGGAGGCTACCTATCATTTAATGGATATAGGTGTCACCATTGTTTAGTCCCATCCAAGTGAAAAGGCTGAAAGTTTTCCCTTTGTCTCCATCTCAATGGCATTAAACCTCCCATGGATGGTACTGCTTTCATGACACTGTTTCCATATATTGGGCCCATATAAAGAAGAATGTCCATCTGAGTCTCAGAAGATCTTGGGGCAATGGATATCACTTGTGTTAGGTGATAAATACATGGGTGATTTGCAAGTAGCAGTCAGGGAAAAACCCTCACATTGTGCATTGCTCACATGGCTCTTCATCATTAGTGGTGGGTCATATTCCCTTGAATGGTGATTTAGAAGCAAGCACCTGATTCCCATGCAGTTCATGAAGGGTGATCTCTCTCTTCATATTGATTCTTTCCTCCCAATATGGTGCTTGGATCCAATCCCCCAGTGTTCAGGTGGATATGTCCCGTGCAATTGTCCTCCCAACCCCATCCAATGTCCTCCTCTAGGGGTAGGGGACCATTAGTCAGGGTCTCCCTTCATGTTCTTTCAAATTCCAAGCTAACACAACACCTCTGAGTTCTCAAATGCTTTTCCCTTTTTGAAGAAATCTTGCTCTAACAAATAAAAAATAATGGCTTTCAAAACAACTCTATCTTGTATGGGTTGCAAGAGCTTACTTTGGAAGACAAAAACTGCACATCAAATATTTTTTCTCTAGAGATATTTCCAGAAACAACCCCCCGCATATACAGTCACTTGTTATGACAGAGACACAATTCAGTTAGGAAAGAATGATCTTTTTCATAAGTCATGTTGCATCAATTAGATATCTACATAAAAAAACAAAACAAAACAAAACAAAAACTAATCTTGACCCCTATATCACACTATACTTAAATACTAATTCCAGATGAATAACAGCCTTAAGTATGAATAAATTAATAAGTGATCTAAATGAAAACATGGAAAAGGATCTTCATGATCTTAGGAAAGTCAATAATTTTAAAAACCAGACAACCCAAAAGGAGCCAACCATAAAAGAAAATGCTAATAAATTGTGCTTCATTAAAATGAAGAACTTATGTTCATCAAAAGGCACCAGTAAGAGAGTAAGAGGGAAGTTACAGACCAAAAGAAGATTTTTTGCAATACGTATGTCTGACAAAAGATCAACATCAATGATATATTAGAAAATCCTATGAATCAACAAGGAAAAGAAAAATAATTAAATTTAAAAATAGAGAGACAAATGATATATTCATGAGATGATGGATACACCAGCTACACTGACCTGATCATTATACAACATAGAAATGTATCAAAACATCAGATTGTACCCCATAAATACCTACAATTACAATGAGTCAATTAAAATAAAATAAAATTAAATAATTTATTTTAGAGAGACAAAGTTTAGAAAGATATAAGTACACAAGATTAAGAGACATGGAGGATAAAATGAGACAGCATTATAAAAATAGTATAAAATTTGAACAATCTCCTCACTGAAGAAGAAATTTATACATTCAATATACATATGAAATATAGTCATCTTCATTAGTAATCAGGGAAATGCAAATTAAAATCACAGTGAGATTCCATTTTACCCTCTGCAACTTGACAAGTATCAAAAAGTCTTACTGTATCAAGTGTAGATAAAAATGTGGAGCAAAAGAAACTTTAACACTCTTATGGTGTCATAAATAAAATCACTTTGAAACTTTGGTTTACCCAATAAAGTTGGATATGTGCAAAAAATACATATAAAGAGAGACTTGAACAGGCACTACATAAGAGAATATACAAAGGGCTAATAACCATATGGAAAAGTGCTCAACATTATAGTCATTAGGATAATATAAGTTAAAACCACAATGAAATACCATTACACTTTTGCCAGAACCTAAAATTTCTAAAAGATGCAGAAAAACAGGTGTTGGCAAGGTTGTGAGCAAGTGGAACTCTCATACATTGCTGGTGAGAGTATAAAATGATACAATTATTTTGGAAAACAGTTTGGCAACATCTACTTAAGGTAAATATATATTGTTTTCTTAGATATGTCCAAGAGATATAAGTGTTTACTTCCAACAAATTCATAAAAATGTCCAGAGAAGCTGTATTCATAACAGTAAGAAACTGCAAATAACTTAAATATCCACCAACAAATAAATAAATTGTGATATATTTATACAATGAAATACTATACATCAATATAAAGAAAGAATGATTGCTGTAGATTGGATGCCCAGCCAACCTCATTGAGGCTTAATTCCCACTCTAACTGTTCAGGGTGGGAAATCCTATTATGGCAATTGAAAGGTGGGGCCTTGAAGAGGTGATTAGATTGTAGGACCAGGCTACAGTGAGTTGATTAGTAATGATGGTCAGGGACATGGTTCTGAGGGCTTTAAAGGGAGAGTGAATGAGGATATTAGTCCCTCTCTATCCTATTATGGCAATTGAAAGGTGGGGCCTTGAAGAGGTGATTAGATTGTAGGACCAGGCTGCAGTGAATAGATTAGTAATGATGGTCAGGGACATGGTTCTGAGGGCTTTAAAGGGAGAGTGAATGAGGATATTAGTCCCTCTCGGCTCCACCATTTTCTGCAATGTGAGAACCCTGGGTCACTGTCACTACCACCAAGACCTTCACCAGGTGTGTTCCTTGGACTTTAGAATTCCCAGCCTCTGAAACTCTAAGCAATAAATTTCTTTTTTTAATAAACTACCCAGTTCCAAGTAATTTTGTTATAAGCACCAAAAAAAGGACTAATACAATGATCTACTGCTTCACCAAGCAACATAGATAAATCTCAAAGACATTATGCCGAGTGAAAGAAACTAGCACAAAAGGGTATATCCTATCCTATAAGACTGTGTTTGTGTGAAGTTTAGGAACAGACAAACTACCCTATGGTGACACAAGTTGGAGAAGAAGTTACTGTTGAGAGTGGCTGGATGATGGCTGGGAAGGACTGGGAGATCCCTCTGGAGTTAGTAGGAATGTTTACATGTTGATCCTGGTAGTGGTTACATGGGTCTATACATTTGTAAAAATCCACTGAATCATATACTTGTGATTAGTACACTTGTTATGCCTCAATGTAATAAGACGGGGAAAAGACTCTATTTGGGAAATCTAAATAGGTAAACATCAAATTTTTGTCTCTTTTTTTAATAACAATTTTAATTTTTTTTCAAGAAATGTGTATACCTCTGATTGTCTGGAAAAGAACACACATTTGCTTTTTCTTGCTACTTATGGAGAGGCATATATATATGTGGATAGTTGGTAGAAAGGCAAAAGAAGAAAACAACCCTAGTCTGGCTGCCCAGGATAACCCTAGTGCCTAGAATAGTGCTTTATATACACAATAGCAGACAAACTAATTTTTGCTAATTTTCCAATTGAGTATAAGCCCATTATAGCCTAAGGAAACAACCATGCTTGTGTCAAGGTGCAAAAGCTTATATCACAAGATCCCCTAGAGTGGACTTTTCCCCTTGAAGCAGGGCTGGGTGCTGGGCTCGGATTAGCCACTTTCCCTTAGCTTCATGTTGGTCACCATAGCCTTCATTATGGACACAACAGGTTCACCTGATTATTGCCTCTTGAGCCTAGGATAGTCCCTTCAATGTCAAACTTCCTAGCATGCCTCCCACTTCCCCTCCTGCTTTGCTTGGTGGCCTCTGGGTAAATTAGACATGCTGCATTTGAACATTCCCATCATTGGCAGACAAGCTTATCTCAGTCTAGCCATGGACTTAAAAGTACCTGCACTTTATGTTTTGGAAAATCCATCTTGTGTCTACAGAAATGAGCATCTCCTCCCATGAACTCCTAATAAATATCTGGAAGATCTCAAGGAGTGAACCTTGGCTGACCCACTGATGCACATCTTTGAAATCCCTCCCTTCCGCACTTTCTGTGGAGTCAGGCGAGGGGTCTGAAAACCCTTGAACACTTTTGTGAACCATAAATTCAGAGAACTGTGAGTTTGGGGATTTGAGGAACAGATTTCAGGAAGTAGCAAGGAATAATCGTGTTTTGGGTCATTTCATCATTGTTCAATCCCAAGGGTTTACATATGTTCTTTCCTTGTATCCCTACAGATCAGCATTTCCTGTTGGAAGGAAAGAAACCAAGTCAGTATTCAAATTGCAAATGATATTAATCAAAATTGTATTTTAAGTGACAGCTCTTGGTAATGTGGGGATAGCTCCATCTCTCACAGAAGATCTATTCTGTCTGCTTGCATATGAACATGAAGCAATGGATGTCCTCTCTGAATAAAGAATCATCTCATAAATATATATTTCCTTCCATATGGCACATCTTTTCTGCTCTAGTCATGCACGCATTCAGAGGACTAGCAAGCAGTAGCTTTGAGCTGTATGACCAAGTTGATGTCATTCTAAGAATCTAAGGGTTTAACCTCAGCTCAGAGTCATACTTAAAATGGATAGATTTTGTCTTGCAATTGTAAAATAGGAATTCTTTGCTTTATTTATTTCATCATCTCTATGGGGTAGAATAAATGGATAGTGAAAATTAGGAAAAGAATCATTCATTTTTTTCTCTGTGTAGAATTCATAGAATCTGCTAGTTTGAGGTTCTAGCTTTGAAGTAAATCCTTTGGTGTTTGAACCTGTTTATTTTGGTCAAAATGTGACTACAGGGGAAAAAGATTAGAACATTTTTTGAATGGCCTCCAAAAGCATCTTAGACATCAAAGGGGTTATATAAAACAACATTTTATGATTTAATGTAGATGAACCAGAAATGGATATATTGTATTTCCGTTAGATATACACAGGGTTTTAAATTAAAGGGGAAATGCTTACAGATAGGATTTCTGATTTTCATGAGCCAAAAAAATGTTTCTTGGACTGATTCTTTGCTGGACAGAATTAAAGCAGAATAGCTTGCTTTTCCTAAAAATAGTAATTTGTTTTAGATATACACAGGGTTTTAAATTAAAGGGGAAATGCTTACAGATAGGATTTCTGATTTTCTTGAGCCAAAAAAATGTTTCTTGGACTGATTCTTTGCTGGACAGAATTAAAGCAGAATAGCTTGCTTTTCCTAAAAATAGTAATTTGTCATATTTTTAACTCCTAGAGTTCCATATTAGCTAACATTGTTTAAATAAAAATTGTCTCTACTCATTATTGAAAATGCTGAGGCTACCATGGTAACAATAGATTTCATCTTCTTCACACTAAATAGCAACTTACAGCAAACTGAAAAATACAGTATGTGAAACGTGGATGTCAACAAATTACAAGGACGTGTCAAGACAGAGTTTGCAAGCTGGTGGTCCATGGACTGAGTCTATGCTGCATTCATGTTTTATTTGGTCCAGAGAGCATTGAAAATGTTTTAAAATTATTTACCAGCATTTAAACTCAGGTAATTTGATCAAAAAGTTAAGATTCCTAGCTTCTCTTGACAAGTGGAAAATCTGGCTGTATGAAAGCTGATTGCTGGAAGGCAGTGGGAGCTGAGGGTGAGCTGCCTCTGCAAATGGAATGTCAGTTCTCTAGTTTGCCACAGCCCCCTGCTCAGTGGCTTCAGGAGCTCACATCACCCACCTGGCCCCTCCAGGCTTTGAGTGTGGGATTCATACTGAAGAATAGCAGTAGAATGCAACACGCCCTGGAAACTTCATCCTTCTTAATTTCTTAATTTCTGCTCTCTGTTCTTCAGATGAAAAGTCAACTCTGGATTATTCAAGGTTTGAATAATTCTCAAATGCAAATTCTTTGCCTCACTGCTGTCCACTCCATCTCAGATCACCCAGCCTGCTGTTCATAGACCCTTCATCCAAGATGAGGCAGGAGAATCCCAGGCAGCCACATCTCTGGTAAATACTTTATTTGTTGATAATAAAGTATTGAAAATAAAATTGCATTATAGAATTAACTACGATGATTCTCCAAGTTCTAGTCTCAGACACTGAATATTGGAAGTGGAATATTTCACTGGACTATTTAATTTTTGCTTGGAATCTTTGGTTGACACAGGGTAGCAATTAGTTCTCTTGGCCCAAGTTTTCGGTTGGTTAAGAGATTGTCCTAAGGAGGACAAGATAATGAGATCAAGTATGGCATGGACGAGTCACATATTATGACCACAGAAAATGCCCTAAGATCAAGCCAACAACCTTGTATAAATAAATTGTTTATCATAAAGAAAGAGGAGGTTAAAAAGAGTGCATGAGTCACAATGCAAACCCACTATCATTATGCATAAATAACTAAAAACACAGTTGTATGCAGAAACATGTTGTTGTGTAACAGGATTGGCTTATTTATACTTGCTTTCTAACCTTGATTAGAGTAAAATGGCAAGTCCGTGCAATATGTCCAGTTTTATAGCTCCTAAGACAACCACTAATTACATCCTAGAATCAGTCCACATAAAAGACAAAGCCACAACCACAGGGTTACGACTTATGGCATCTAGGTCAAGCTGATATGTGATAGGTTTTAGTTGAACTCAGTGTTAAAAAAAAGTTGATACCCAGAGTTTGCCCAGATTTGCCTTTCTGTCATGAACTAGAGTCAGTGTTTGGTTACAAATCCCTTTCCCTCCAGCTAAACCTGAAGCAGAAGAGACCCATCACCACCCATCACCAATTTTGGAAAATCTGGCTGTATGAAAGCTGATTGCTGGAAGGCAGTGGGAGCTGAGGGTGAGCTGCCTCTGCAAATGGAACGTCAGTTCTCTAGTTTGCCACAGCCCCCTGCTCAGTGGCTTCAGGAGCTCACATCACCCACCTGGCCCCTCCAGGCTTTGAGTGTGGGATTCATACTGAAGAATAGCAGTAGAATGCAACACGCCCTGGAAACTTCATCCTTCTTAATTTCTTAATTTCTGCTCTCTGTTCTTCAGATGAAAAGTCAACTCTGGATTATTCAAGGTTTGAATAATTCTCAAATGCAAATTCTTTGCCTCACTGCTGTCCACTCCATCTCAGATCACCCAGCCTGCTGTTCATAGACCCTTCATCCAAGATGAGGCAGGAGAATCCCAGGCAGCCACATCTCTGGTAAATACTTTATTTGTTGATAATAAAGTATTGAAAATAAAATTGCATTATAGAATTAACTACGATGATTCTCCAAGTTCTAGTCTCAGACACTGAATATTGGAAGTGGAATATTTCACTGGACTATTTAATTTTTGCTTGGAATCTTTGGTTGACACAGGGTAGCAATTAGTTCTCTTGGCCCAAGTTTTCGGTTGGTTAAGAGATTGTCCTAAGGAGGACAAGATAATGAGATCAAGTATGGCATGGACGAGTCACATATTATGACCACAGAAAATGCCCTAAGATCAAGCCAACAACCTTGTATAAATAAATTGTTTATCATAAAGAAAGAGGAGGTTAAAAAGAGTGCATGAGTCACAATGCAAACCCACTATCATTATGCATAAATAACTAAAAACACAGTTGTATGCAGAAACATGTTGTTGTGTAACAGGATTGGCTTATTTATACTTGCTTTCTAACCTTGATTAGAGTAAAATGGCAAGTCCGTGCAATATGTCCAGTTTTATAGCTCCTAAGACAACCACTAATTACATCCTAGAATCAGTCCACATAAAAGACAAAGCCACAACCACAGGGTTACGACTTATGGCATCTAGGTCAAGCTGATATGTGATAGGTTTTAGTTGAACTCAGTGTTAAAAAAAAGTTGATACCCAGAGTTTGCCCACATTTGCCTTTCTGTCATGAACTAGAGTCAGTGTTTGGTTACAAATCCCTTTCCCTCCAGCTAAACCTGAAGCAGAAGAGACCCATCACCACCATCACTATGTGAGGACAAAATTACCTGCTCTACTTGTGCTTTACCTTGACTTTTTGGGGTCCAAATCTTACCACTATTGCTCCTTAGAAAATTCTCTGGAATTGCCCTTCCTCCCCACTGTGTAGAACTCAGCTCTGGGGTGGTCCTTGGTGTCCCTTCTCAGTGCCTCCTAAGGACATGGCAAAAAGACTGGCATGGAAGTTAGTCCCGGAGGAGATCAGAAGTTGTGATTCACTGTCGTAATTGATGACATCTATTTGCTTCCTCACTGTANGGAGATCAGAAGTTGTGATTCACTGTCGTAATTGATGACATCTATTTGCTTCCTCACTGTAGATTTATTCAACAAATATTTATTGGCTATGTACTCCAGGCCAGATATAACTCCTGAGCTATTTAAATTAATTAGATGTTTCTTAATATCTCCAGTGATGGAAAATGAAACCCTCACTTTGCAATCCTTGCTAGTATATTATCTTCCACTTAATGATATACTTTTTCATGGCTAGTCAAAAATTCTCCCACTTATTCATGTCATATTTACTGACTTACTACTCATTAACTTTTTTCTCTTCTGAAAACACTGCACAAGAACATATCATGGACATTAATCACCATTTGGATGTTCTTTATTTTCTTTCAAATGAGCTGAATCCATTTAGTAGAAATATTTTTGATGAGTGCCTTGTCCCCTAATGGAGAAACAAAGATATTCCTCTGTTATTTTAAACACTTTGCTCCATCTGGAAATGCAAATTTGCTACTTTGTCATTACCAATTGTGATGTATGGGCTGGGTATATCTCAAGGATGGTGTTTTCAGTTTTCCCAGGTTATCTCAGTAATCATCTTACTTGTCCAGAAGGATCTATGTGGACAAGAGTTTCCAACCAGGTAAGCTACCAGTTGAGGAGTCTGATAAGGAAGCACAATGCCACTGTTATGGTATCCCCAGCATGAGGGAGGCATCATAGTATCATGCTGGTATATGTGACTCCCTCCTCAATAATTCAGGTCTCCAGGGCTTGACTTTAATGAAGCTGTCTGTGCATTCATAGGA
>NW_007730006.1:27445-28608 GCF_000696425.1 Galeopterus variegatus
CAACAGTCTGGCCAGTTACCAAGTACTGGACTTAATGCTTACCCTTGAGTATAAATTAGTCCAGCACACTGGCTGCAGCACTCCAGAGCTCAGCTCACACTCAGCCTGCTTGAGCCCCATCGTGTACTGCAGCCAGGTCTCTTAAGCCCACCAACTAATTAAACTAACTTCCTGAAGGGAGATTCCAAATGTATGGGGTTGTGTAATACACATCAGTGAAATACTACTCAGATGCTAGGCATGGAAAGGGTCATATCAACTCTAGAAATATCAGATATAATTTATAATTTTATAAATCTATTATTCACTTAATTCCCACAGGGTGTGGCAAATCTAAGACATGGAAATTATATGAATTCTTTATCTTTTGTTGGTAAAGGCTGTTAAATAAAAGAATTATTTTTATCTGACAAGGTCAAAAGATGCTCAACCTAAAACCATTTCAGAAGCATTGGGCCAGTCCATATTAAATATAATTTGATTAATTACTCTTTTTATGGAGAGGAAACTAAGACATCATCCTGATACTGTTACCTTTTTTGCATAGTGGGAAATTCAAAAGTAGACTTATAGTTGGAACAGAAAAAAATTATATTTTAGTAACCGGCAAGATACCTTAAAAATAATCAGAAACATTGCTATTAGGAAATACTATAGAAAAAAGGGTCAGTAACAAAGTAGGGGCCGAGGATTCGGGGTAAATACCAACTAATTTCCATGGCCAGAATTACACACTGGTCATCCCATGAAATGTGGGGATGGCTCTTGGTTCTTGTGACAATTTCATAAAAACATATGAATATATGACTGAATGTTAAAATTGACCCGGAAGAACTCAGAGACCTGCTGTCAACTGGAGAGGAGAACCAAGTGGCCGCCTGCCTACAAAAGCCCTGTCCATGCCATTCCAAATAACAGTACATTTAACTGGGACAAGAACCCAACGAGCCTTTCTACAGAAAGTTGTAGAGCAAGAAACCCGTACAACAAAAAGGAAGTTTAAATACGAGTATAGCTTCAGTTTGAGAAATTAGAGAAGACTGAAACCGGCAAGTTGAGTTGACAATGAGATAAATTGTGCTATGTTAATGAAGTAGAGAATAATCAAATTCACAGCAAAGCAGCAGTGGGTGGGGCTCTAAGGAAAGACCCAAGACTGACGG